>NC_057794.1:62775935-62921422 GCF_018294505.1 Triticum aestivum | reverse complement strand
CTGCGCCGCCGCCCCCGGCCACCGGCGTCCGTGCTCGCCGGCCCCCGCCGGCCGGCATCCCCCTCATCGCCGACAACCTCCTCCTCTCAGGCAGCTACAGTTCCTCGCCGGAGTTCCTCGATTTCCGTGCGCGAGATCTAGATCCAAAAAACCCTAGAGGTTGATTTTTTTGTCTAAGTCCCGAAATTCTCAGTCCAAGTGCTCATGTTCGCGGCTCCGTAACTTTGCATCCTTAGCTCCGATTCATGCATATAGCATATCAAAATATTATCTCAGAGAGCACATCTTTTCATTCCATTGCATCATTTTCATTTGAGCTCATCTTGAGGCCTGAAATGCTGTTAGAAGAGAGCTACTTGAGTTAATTGTCAGATCTGCTACTCCGTTTAGCACTTTTGTCATTTTTGCCATGATTAATGTGTGCATGCTATGACCTGATGCTCTACATGTGTTTTGTTAAGGGTTTTGTCATCTTTCCAGAGGTGCAACCCATGTATTTTTAGGATGTGTGTGGTGACTAGTGCAAGCTTGCAAAGTGGTGCACTTGCTAATTCTGTTTTCAGGGACTTAGTAATATCACTAAGTCCTGGATCTGTTTATCTCATGATGCCATTTGTTCTTGTTGTTTCCTAGTGATCCATGCCTCTTTTGAGGATGATCAATAAGGGAGTTTTGTTAATATTGTAGTGCTCTATCCATCCATGGCTTTGTTTGAAATTATGGAGCACCCTAGCTTGAGTCAATCGAGCTCTACTTTTGCTACTTTGTGAATCTGGGCAGATTGTCAACTTGTTTGCAATTTTTCCGGTGATGTTGTAGTTGATCCGTGCATGCTATGCAATTGTTCTTGCCATGTCTAGCTTGCATTTTGTGCCTTCTTGATGGATGTATGCTTGTATTTCCATGACTTGCACCGTAGTGAGTGCATCGAGCTCGTAAACATGCATACTTGAGTTATATTTCAGCATGTGCCAGTTTTCACTAAGTCTGTGATCTGGTTATGTTTTTGCTATGTTCACATGCTTGCAATTGTATTTTCTGATCCCTTTTGGCTCAAGGTCACTAAGGGACTTTTGTTAAGCTCTTTGAGTAGCTCCATGCCATGCTTTACTTTGCCATGTTCAGGTCCTGTAGCAGGTAGTTTTGTTGCTCCAAAGAGGGCTACCTGATCTGAAATTCCAGACAAGTGTTAATTTCACAAAGTCTGAGATCTGTTTGCCATTTGCCTTTTTGCCATGTTTGTTTGAACCTGTTAATGGATGAATTGGCCGTAGCTCAGTGCTAGACTTTTGTTAAGCATCTTGTAAGCATCCCTGCCATGTATTTTGTTGTCATGTTTGGGTGTTGTAGCATGTTCATCTCATTGCATTTAGATGCCTACTTGCTGTAAATCGCACACCGGTGTCATTTTTGAATCGCTTGCCATTTCCAAACCGTAACTCCGATTCCGGCATTCTTTATATCGTTTTCAAGCGATTTCATCTCATCTTTCCAGTGGCACACTTGGTTTTCCAAGTTGAGGCCAGGTTCATGCATTTCCAGTCATATCTTGCATTTTGCATCCCGCATCGCATTCCGCATAGCATATCATCTTTGCATCATGTTGTTTGAGTTGCACGTGGTTGATTGTATCCTTGTTGCTTGTTTGTCTTGTTTGGGTAGAGCCGGGAGACGAGTTTGCTAATGAGGAGCCCGTTGAGTTTGCTTTCGAGGATCCAGTCAACTCTGACAACTGTGCAGGCAAGATGATCATACCCTCGAAATCACTACTATCTTTGCTATGCTAGTTTGCTCGCTCTTTTGCTATGCCATTGCTACGATGCCTACCGCTTGCTTGCAAGCCTCCCAAATTGCCATGTCAAACCTCTAACCCACCATGTCCTAGCAAACCATTGATTGGCTATGTTACCGCTTTGCTCAGCCCCTCTTATAGCGTTGCTAGTTGCAGGTGAAGATTGGAGGCCGTTCCTTGTTGGAACATTTATTTACTTGTTGGGATATCATTATATTACTTTGTTATCTTAATGCATCTATATACTTGGTAAAGGGTGGAAGGCTCGGCCTCTCACCTAGTGTTTTGTTCCACTCTTGTCGCCCTAGTTTCTGTCATATCGGTGTTATGTTCCCGGATTTTGCGTTCCTTACGCGGTTGGGTTATAATGGGAACCCCTTGACAGTCCGCCTTGAATAAAACTCCTCCAGCAATGCCCAACCTTGGTTTTACCATTTGCCACCTAGCCTTTTCCCTTGGGTTTCGCGGACTCAAGGGTCATCTTATTTTAACCCCCCCCGGGTCAGTGCTCCTCTGAGTGTTGGTCCAACCTAGAGCACCGTGCGGGGCCGTCCCCTGGCAACTTGGGTTATGTTGGCTCCCGTACGCTTAGCTTATCATGTGTGCCCTGAGAACGAGATATGTGCAGCTCCTATCGGGATTTGTCGGCACAGCGGGCGGTGTTGCTGGACTTGTTTTACCATTGTCGGAGTTGTCTTGAATTATCGAGATACCGAGTCTGATCGGAACGTCTTGGGAGGAGGTATATTCCTTCGTTGACCGTGAGAGCTTGTCATGGGCTAAGTTGGGACTCCCCTGCAGGGATTGAACTTTCGAAAGCCGTGCCCGCAGTTATGGGCAGATGGGAATTTGTTAATGTCCGGTTGTAGATAACTTGAACCTTAATTAATTAAAATGAATCAACTGAGTGTGTTACCGTGATGGCCTCTTCTCGGCGGAGTCCGGGAAGTGGACACGGTGTTGGAGTAATGTTTGCGTAGGTTGTTCTCTAGTTTCTCGCTCGTGCTTTGCCTCCTCTTCTCACTCTCTTTTGCGAATAAGTTAGCCACCATATTTGCTAGTCGCTTGCTGCAGCTCCACCTATATTTACCTTTCCTTACCTACAAGCTTAAATAGTCTTGACCGCGAGGGTGCGAGATTGCTGAGTCCCTGTGGCTCACAGATTACTATTACACCAGATGCAGGGCCTGATGATTCCACTCCAGGAGACACGTATGAGCTCAAGTGGGAGTTCGACGGGGACTCTCAACGTTACTATGTTTCCTTTCCCGATGATTAGTAGTGGTGCCCAGTTGGGGGTGAACGGGACCGTTGTCGCATGTTGGGTTCTCTTTTATTTTGGCGCCGTAGTCGGGCCATGAGTGTTTGGATGATGTAATGTTATTTATGTACTTGATTGACGTGGCGAGTGTAAGCCAACTATGTTTTCTCCCCTTTATTATTTATATTACATGGGATGTTGTGAAGATTGCCTAACTTGCGACATATGCCTTCAATGCGATTATGCCTCTAAGTCGTGCCTCGACACGTGGGAGCTATAGTCGCATCGAGGGTGTTACAAAGGTAGGCTTGCAAACCTTCACATACTTCATTCACCGATGATCCACAATGACTCTTGGATGCTCAGAACGCGACGCCTAACCGGCTAGAGGATTCACAGTCCTCAAGTGTAATAAGTCTTCAGATCACGCAAACAGAAAGACTTCAGTGATGCCTAACACTCTTTGGCTCTGGGTGTTTAGGGCTTTGTCCTCGCAAGGATTTCTCTCTCAAAGGCTTCGTGGTGGGTTGCTCTCAAAACGACAAAAGCCGGGCACTAACTCTGAGCAGCCACAAATTTATGGTGTAGGGGGTGGGCTATTTATAGCCACGAGGCAACCCAACCTGATTTGTCTGAAATGACCCTGGGTCACTAAGGAACTGACACGTGTCCAACGGTCAAATTTCAAACACATGCGGTAGCTTAACTTGGGCTACAAGTAAAGCTGACTCATCCAACTTTGGATAAGATTTTCTCTCATTGTCTTTGCTCGAAGACATAGGATTTGGTTGAGCATCACTTCAGTCACTCTGACTTTGTTCACTTGGACCCGACTTAACAGTACGGTGGTTCCTATGACTCAACAAAGAAGAAAAGGAAACTACGAAACAACTATGTCTTCTCAGTCCATAGTCTTCATACGATGTCTTCTCATGTCATAGTCTTCAATGTGAAGCTCTTCACAGACCACCGTTGTCTTCATTGTCTTCACACATTTTTAGGGGTCATCTCTGGTAGGTAAACCGAATCAATGAGGGACTACTACCTGTGTTATCCTGCATTTCTCACAAACACATTAGTTGCTCAACCAAGTTTGTCGTCAATACTCCAAAACCAACTCGGGGTGGCACTAGATGCACTTACAATCTCCCCCTTTTTGGTGATTGATGACAAACTGGTTGAAGTTTTCAACAGGGATAAAAGTATGTGAAATTGTAAGGATAAGGTATTGTCTTCGTAAGTAGCAAAAGGCTCCCGTTGAAGATGTGCATATAAATAATTTGTGTATGAATGCAAATGCACATGGCAGGTTTTACTTGTGGAGATCCTCTTCAGCTTATGAAGACAATTCATCATGCATGAAAGAATACAGTGAAGATAATGACATGCATAATGAAAAATGTACGTCTGCGGAATGACTTCGTGCGGAATTTATCATCGCACATGCGGAATTTATCATCGCATCACATAGTTAACAGAAAAAGGTAGCAGGCGACCATTAAGTTTAAGTGTTACAACTCAAAGAACTGAAAGTATCAAAAGAGAGAGTTCTAAACACTTGGAAAAAGAATAGAACCACCCATAAGGACCCACTTGAAGACTATCAACTCATATGCTTCTCCCCCTTTTGTCAGTAAGGACCAAAAAGGTTTGAAGACATAGAGATCTACTCCTTCCCATGAGTAGGTGAGGGTGCAGGGTCGACGTTGGAGTCTGGTGGTGCAGAAGAACTTGGTGCAGTGTCGATTCGCGGCGAAGTTGTAGTTGGTGAAGTAGCATCATCTTCGTCATCGACGACTCTGGCATCGACATTTGTCGCCGAGGAGGAGTACTCAGAGTCTTCGAGTGAGGGAGTCCGACGCAAGAGAGCGTTCCTGGGAGGAGTGGAATCAAATTTGAATCGCTCTATGAAGCCATCCTGTTGAAGATCATCTTCAGAGCTTAGCAATGTCAGACTCTTCCACGACTGCCGACAGGTTTCATGTGTGACAAAGGCATTCTTGGTGGAAAGATTTTAAATTCGATTAACATCCACCAAGAGACTCTGCATCTGACGCTTGAGCCAGTCATGATGCTTATCTTGTTTCTGATGTAATGCCACGAGAAGCTCTCGGTCATTGAGAGCGTGAGATCGCTTCTGAGGCCTTTGAGCAATGGTGCTTTCAGTGGATTCAGTGGTTGCACGGCGAGGTGCAAGAGTGTTACTAGCTAGAGGATAAACACGAGTGGCAGCAATTACTCCTTCAATGGGTTGTGTGAAGCTTTGGCGATCGACATTGTGAAGATATAGTGGCTCCTTAGCAGGTTTAGGGTAGATGGCTTCGACAGACATATCAACCTCTGGCAAGAAGACGAGATGATTGCGTGCAGAGGGCTGATAGTTGACAGAAGAGTGAAGCTTGATGAGGCGCATTACCCATGGAGCATAAAACTTCAAACCAAATAGATCAGAGCCAGATGCAGCAAGTTTCCTGATGAAGAAATCTTGAGCATTGAAGCTGATGCCGTTGAGGATATAGAAAACCAATGTCTTCATTGCTCCTTCAAGCTTTGCTGTAGGAGAATGTCCTTTGACAGGCCATAGAGTTCACCTGATGATATGATAAATAGTGCGGGGCAGATACTCTAGGTCTTCAACGAAGAATTCTGTTGGATATTCAGCATCGCTTGGCAGTGGCTTCATCAGGCTGAGCATTTGACTCATGTTCGGCTCAGGCTTCTGAAATATGCTCTCCAAAGCATTACGATGAAGCTGACAATCAGGTTCATAGTGTTCACCTGGAGTGGGCAGGGCAGTAAGCTAAATTATATCTTGGGCTTTGGCTTCATGGTGTACATCGCCCGTCATCCACTCAAGGACCCAAATCTTCGGATCCTTGTAGTAGCCGCGTATGTGAAGAGTGGCATAGAATTGTAGAAGAAGCTCCTCATTCCAATTTTCTTTGTCGGTCACAAACTGCAGAAGGCCAGCATCTTTGAAGCAGTCTAGAGCTTCTTCCAAGCAGGGTAGGCCAGACATGGCTTCGCAGTCTAGACGCATACGAGGAAAAATGCGCCCTTGATTGTATAAGACACAAGAATAATAAATGCACTGCTGATAGCTCCAGAACCGATCTGATGAAATGTTTGGCTGTGAATATGGGTACTTGTCACTATCAAAGAAGGTGGTGTGTGCTTTGAAGCCATTCACATTGAAGGATCCTGGTGAAATCACAGTGCCTGGAAACCTTGGCAGTCTGGGCTTTGGCTTCTGGACCTGAGGCCTGTGCTCCACATGATAGTCAAACTGTGGTCCGGGAGCAGGCGGAGGAACCAGAATAGGCCAGCGGATGGTGACAAGTTGACCATGATCGAATGCTTTCTCAATGGTGGGAGGCCTTGGAGGCGGTACAGGAGAAGAGGCATTGACTTGGGCTTCAAGATGCACATTGGCTTCAGGTGCTACATGTACTTCAGGCACCATATTCATTGCAGGCGCTACATGAGCTTCAGCCATGATAACGTCATTGGCTTCAGTAGTGTTGTTGGTGGCCGCCTCAGTGTTTTCAACCTCCACTTGAGTAGCTGGAGGGTCGAGCACAGACTCGTTTTCCTCGAGAACAACTTTTTGGTTGGTAGGGGGTGTGGCAACTTGCTCTTCTTCTTGACGGGGTTCTGGTTGGTCGTCGGCTGATGCATCTGAAATGTCTTCAGCAGCTTCTGCTTCGGACTCAGAGACGTTCATAGTTGGAGTGGCATTAGGAAACACTTGTCGTGTCACTGAGTTGTTTTGAACTTCTCCTTCTGGAATGCTCGGCATGGCGACCTGTGGCCTAGGGCCTTTGCGAAGCCTACGGAATGAGGGCGACGCCTTTGGAGATGGGGTGGTCTTCACCATGTAATTGTCATCATCAAGTACCGGAGTGGTAACTTGAGGAGGGGGAGTACTGGGTGTGTCTTAGCTTGGTGTGTCTTGGGGTGATCAGCCCACGATGCATCCTGAGCAATTGGCGTCAATGGACGACCAATGCTGATGAGTTTGCTGTTCATGAGAACAGGAGATGATGCCAGTTGGTGCTTGATCTGGGGAAGGACTTCATCATCATCTACATTGTCGCGATGACCAATGTCTTCAGCTGTGATGGGGTCAGCAGCTGGAATGTCTTCAGCTTCAGGAGCCTCTGTGGAAGCAGGCTCATGAAGTACTAATAACCCACAAGTATAGGGGATCGCAACAGTTTTCGATAAGTAAGAGTGTCGAACCCAACGAGGAGCTAAAGGCAGAACAAATATTCCCTCAAGTTCTATCGACCACCGACACAACTCTACGCATGCTTGACGTTCGCTTTACCTAGAACAAGTATGAAACTAGAAGTACTTTGTAGGTGTTATTGGATAGGTTTGCAAGATAATAAAGATTACGTAAATAAAAAGTAGGGGCTGTTTAGGTAAATACACAACTAAGTTAGTTTTAGTAAAGAGATTCTTTTTACGAGAAAGTTATTTGTCCCTAGGCAATCGATAACTAGACTGGTAATCATTATTGCAATTTTATATGAGGGAGCGACATAAGCTAACATACTTTCTCCACTTGGATCATATGCACTTATGATTGGAACTCTAGCAAGCATCCGCAACTACTAAAGATCATTAAGGTAAAACCCAACCATAGCATTAAAGCATCAAGTCCTCTTTATCCCATACGCAACAACCCCCTTACTCGGGTTTGTGTTTCAGTCACTCACGCAACCCACTATAAGCGAATCATGAACGTATTGCAACACCCTACAGCGGGGATCCCTCACGCTTGCGCGACATGGAGAGCACCATAGGACATCACAAATAATAAAACATGCAACTCAAACCAATCTTGATCATCAAATAGCCCATAGGACAAAACGGATCTACTCAAACATCATAGGATAGCCATACATCATTGGGAAATAATATATAGCATTGAGCACCATGTTTAAGTAGAGATTACAGCAGGTAAGAGAGAGGTTACACCACTGCATAGAGGGGGGAAGAGTTGGTGATGATGGCGGTGAAGTTGTTGGTGAAGATTGCGGTGATGATGATGGCCACGGCAGCGTTCCAGCGCCACCGGAAGAGAAGGGGAGAGGGGCCCCTTCGTCTTCTTCTTCCTTGACCTCCTCCCTAGATGGGAGAAGGCTTTCACCTCTGGTACTTGGCCTCCATGGCGTGGGAGGGGAGAGAGCCCCTCCGAGATTGGATCTATCTCTATTTGTTTCTGCGTTCTTAGATTCTACCCTTTCACCGTTTCTTATATTCCCGGAGATCCGTAACTCTGATTGGGCAGAAATTTTAACACGATCTCTATCCAGATATTAGCTTTCTTGCGGCAAAAGAAGGGCATCAACCGCCTTACGGGATGGCCACGAGGGTCAGGGGCACGCTTGCCCCCTGCCTCGTGGCCCCATCGGGCATCGTCTCGCGTGGATTTTTCTTCCCAAAAATCATATATATTCCAAAAAAAATATCCATCAGTTTTTATCCCGTTTGGACTCCGTTTGATATGGATATTCTGCAAAATAAAAAACATGCAACAAACAGGAAAAGGCACTGGGCACTGGATCAATATATTAGTCCCAAAAATAGTATAAAAAGTTGCCAAAAGTATATGAAAGTTGTAGAATATTGGCATGGAACAATCAAAAATTATAAATACGACGGAGACGTATCAGCATCCCCAAGCTTAATTCCTGCTCGTCCTCGAGTAGGTAAATGATAAAAAGATAATTTTTAATGTGGAATGCTACCTAGCATAATCTTGATCACATATCGAATCATGGCATGAATATTAAGATACAAGTGATTCAAAGCAATAGTCTATCATTTGACATAAAAACAATAATACTTCAAGCCTACTAATAAAGCAATCATGTCTTTTCAAAATATCATGGCCAAAGAAAGTTATCCCTACAAAATCATATAGTCTGGCTATGCTCCATCTTCACCACACAAAATATTCACACCATGCACAACCCCGATGACAAGCTAAGCAATTATTTCATACTTTTGACATTCTCAAACCTTTTCAACTTTCTCGCAATACATGAGCGTGAGCCATGGACATAGCACTATAGGTGGAATAGAAGGGTGGTTGTGGAGAAGACAAAAAGGAGAAGATAGTCTCACATCAACTAGGCGTATCAATGGGGTATGGAGATGCCCATCAATAGATATCAATGTGAGTGAGTAGAGATTGCCATGCAACAGATGCACTAAGAGCTATAAGTGTATGAAAGCTCAGACTGAAAACTAAGTGGGTGTGCATCCAACTTGCTTGCTCATGAAGACCTCGGGCATTTGAGGAAGCCCATCATCGGAATATACAAGCCAAGTTCTATAATGAAAATTCCCACTAGTATATGAAAGTGATAACTCAAGTGACTCTCTATATGAAGAACATGGTGCTACTTTGAAGCACAAGTGTGGTAAAAGGATAGTAACATTGCCCTTTCTCTCTTTTTCTCTCATTGTTTTGGGGCCTTCACTTTTTTTGGCCTTTCTCTTTTTTTTTCTTTTTTCGTCCGGAGTCTCATCTCGGCTTGTGGGGGAATCATAGTCTCCATCATCCTTTCCTCACTGGGACAATGCTCTAATCATCACACTTTTATTTACTTACAACTCGATACTAGAACAAAGATGTGACTCTATATGAATGCCTCTGGCGGTGTACCGGGATGTGAATGATCTAGCGTAGCAATGACATCAAAAAATGGACAAGCCATGAAAACATCATGCTAGCTATCTTACGATCATGCAAAGCAATATGACAATGATGCTCAAGTCATGTATATGATGATGATGGAAGTTGCGTTGCAATATATCTCGGAATGGCTATGGAAATGCCATGATAGGTAGGTATGGTGGCTGTTTTGAGGAAGGTATATGGTGGGTTTAAGGTACCGGTGAAAGTTGCGCGATACTAGAGAGGCTAGCAATGATGGAAGGGTGAGAGTGCGTATAATCCATGGACTCAACATTAGTCATAAAGAACTCACATACTTATTGCAAAAATCTATTAGTCATTGAAACAAAGTACTACGTGCATGCTCCTAGGGGGATAGATTGATAGGAAAAGACCATCGCTCATCCCGGCCACCACTCATAAGGAAGACAATCAATAAATAAATCATGCTCCGACTTCATCTCATAACGGTTCACCATACGTGCATGCTACGGGAATCAAAAACCTCAACACAAGTATTTCTACTAATCCACAACTACCCACTAGCATGACTCTAATATCACCATCTTTATATCGCAAAACTATTGCAAGGAATCAAACATATCATATTCAGTGATCTACAAGTTTTATGTATGATTTTATGACTAACCATGTGAATGACCAGTTCCTGTCATCTCTCTAAATAGATATAAGTGAGGCAAGAGAGTTTAATTCTTTCTACAAAAGATATGCCTACGCTCTAACAAATATAAGTGAAGGAAAAGAACATTCTACAAATGGCAATTTTCTATGTAAAGA
This sequence comes from Triticum aestivum, assembly GCF_018294505.1. Classification (NCBI taxonomy): domain Eukaryota; kingdom Viridiplantae; phylum Streptophyta; class Magnoliopsida; order Poales; family Poaceae; genus Triticum; species Triticum aestivum. The sequence continues at coordinate 62,910,877 of NC_057794.1, read as the reverse complement.
GAAACAGGCAATCCAAACTTCAAATGATATAAGCGAAGCACATGAAGCATTCTATAAAGCCATACTCAAAAGATATAAGTGAAGTGGAATGAGAATTCTATAAATCAATCAAGGAATATCTCATACCAGCATGTTGCATAAAAGAAAAATGAAAACTAAATGCAAAATACGCTCCAAGATTGCACATATCGCATGAACGAAACGAATCCGAAAACATACCGATACTTGTTGAAGAAAGAGGGGATGCCTTCCGGGGCATCCCCAAGCTTAGACACTTGAGTCTCCTTGAATATTTACTTGGGGTGCCTCGGGCATCCCCAAGCTTGAGCTCTTGCCTCTCTTCCTTCTTCTCACATCGAGACCTTCTCGATCATCGAACACTTCATCCACACAAAACTTCAACAGAAAACTCGGTAAGATCCGTTAGTATAATAAAGCAAATCACTACTCTAAGTACTGTTGCAAACCAATTCATATTTTTTTTGCATTGTGTCTACTGTAGTATAACTTTTCCATGGCTTAATCCACTGATTAAATCGTTAGTTTCATCAAAACAAGCAAACTATGCATCAAAAACAGAATCTGTCTAAAACAGAACAGTCTTTAACAATCTGAACATTCACCATACTTATGATACTTTAACAATTCTGCAAAAATTAGGAAAAATAAACAATTTCTAAAGAAAGATAGTGCAAAAAGAATCAGAACCATTTGACGTTCCAGTAAAAAAATGAAAAATCCTGCACTATAGCCAAAGTTTCTGTCCTGCACCGTGCAAACCAACAAGCAAAGTAAACATCCTAAAGGCAAACTTTGGCACATTATTTTTATTTTTTAAACTTTGTAAAATCACACAACAGAAATAAATGACTCTCTAAAGCTTTCGGGTTGTCTCCCTGGAAGCGCTTTCTTTAAAGCCATTAAGCTAGGCATATAGTGCTCAAGTAATGAATCCACCCGGATCCCAAGGTATATCAAAGCCAATTTTAATTAACAATGATTTGTAATTTAGTAGTGAGCACAAAGTAAAATATATCATGCGACAACGAAGTATAACTCTCTTCTTATGCATCGGCATGTCATAAAAGAACAATTCATGCACACATAGTAAAGACCAATGCATAGTATAAACAGTTTCTTGCAATTTTATCGTATTGGAAACATAGAGAGGTGGAGATATAGTTCCTTTATCATAATAATTGCAAGTAGGAGCAGCAAGCACATGCATATTATATCTATCAAAATCATCATGTGTAGTAGTAAAAGGCAACCCATCAATATAATCCTTAATAAGCACAAACTTCTCTGGTATAGTGTAGTTTGGAGAATTCAAAAAGATAATAGGACTATCATGTGTGGGTGCAATAGCAACAATTTCATGTTTAACATAAGGAACTATAGAAAGTTTATCTCCATAATCATAATTCATATTGGCATCTTGGCCACAAGCATAGCAAGCATCATCAAAAAGGGATATTTCAAAAGAATCAACGGGATCATAGCAATTATCATAGCATTCATCCTTCGGTAAGCACGAAGGGAAATTAAACAATGTATGAGTTGAAGAATTACTCTCATTAGAAGGTGGGCACGGGTGATCAATCCGCTCTTCCTCCTTTTGTTCTTCGCTCTCCTCCTCATATTTTTCATCCAATGAGCTCATAGTTTCATCAATTTCTTCTTCCATAGATTCCTGCAAAATATTAGTCTCTTCTTGGACAGCGGAGACTTTCTCAATAAGCGCATTAATATAGGAATTATATTCATAATTATCATAGCAATATTTTAGGATAGCTAAATTTTCAGGCATATAAACATCATCATCAAAAGCTTCATACTTTTCAAACAAAGATTCAATTTCATAAGCACCCTTAAAAGCAACAAATTCTTCTATTTGTTCCACATCATAGTAATCATATATACCATTAGCATAAGAAGCTAAGGTTTCATAATCATTAAATTTGCATGACAAGGGAAGGTGTGGAGCCTTCATCCTAGAGCAACAAGTATAATCATAACTCAAGCATACTTGCCGAGCATACCACTTCAATATATAAATTTGATCCCATAATAGTTTCCCTTTTTGTGTCAAGCGATAATCCCTAAAGTATTCACGTTGATCCAACATTACTCCCATTACTAGATTGAGTGGGGTTTTCTCAGGATTATCAAAGTAGTACATAATTTCTGTCACATAACGAGCATCGAGGGTTTTAGGAGGTTCCTCATCTCCATGAGTAGCAAGTATGCTACGTCTTGAGCGTGCGTTGGTTTTCCCCGAAGAGGAAGGGGTGATGCAGCATAGTAGCGTAAGTATTTCGCTCAGTTTCTGAGAACCAAGGTATCAATCCAGTAGGAGCCCACGCTTAAGTCCCTCGTACCTGCACAAAGCGATAGCTACTCGCAACCAACGCGATTAGGGGTTGTCAAGCCCTTCACGGTCACTTACGAGAGTGAGATCTGATAGATAGAATATCTTTGGTATTTTTTATATAAATATGCAAAGTAAAAAGTAAACGCAAAGTAAATAGCAAAACAATATAAAAGTGATGGAGATTGATATGATGAGAATAGACCCGGGGGCCATAGGTTTCACTAGTGGCTTCTCTCAAGAGCGTAAGTATTCTACGGTGGGTGATTATTGTTGAGCAATTGATAGAATTGAGCATAATTATGAGAATATCTGGGCATGATCATGTATATAGGCATCACGTCCGTGACAAGTAGATTGAAACAATTCTGCATCTACTACTATTACTCCACTCATCGACCGCTATCCAGCATGCATCTAGAGTATTAAGTTAAAAACAGAGTAACGCCTTAAGCAAGATGACATGATGTAGAGAGATAAATTCATGCAATATGAAATAAACCCCGTCTTGTTATCCTTGATGGCAACGATACAATACGTGCCTTGCTGCCCCTTCTATCACTGGGTAAGGACACCGCAAGATTGAACCCAAAGCTAAGCACTTCTCCCATGGCAAGAACTACCAATCTAGTTGGCCAAACCAAATGGATAATTCGAAGAGACTTGCAAAGATAACCAATCATGCATAAAAGAATTCAGAGAAGATTCAAATATTATTCATGATAGACTTGATCATAAACCCACAATTCATAGGTCTCAACAAACACACCGCGAAAAGAAGATTACATCGAATAGATCTCTAGAGAGAGGGGGAGAACTTTGTATTGAGATTCAAAGAGAGAGAAGAAGCCATCTAGCTACTAATTATGGACCCGAAGGTCTGAGGTAAACTACTCACACTTCATCGGAGGGGCTAGGATGATGTAGAAGCCCTCCGTGATGACGGCCCTCTTCCGGCGGAGCTCCGGAACAGGCCCCAAGATGGGATCTCGTGGATACAGAAAGTTGCGGCAGTGGAATTAGGTTTTTGGCTCCTGTTCTGATCGTTTGGGGGTACGTGTGTATATATAGGAGGAAGGAGTACATCGGTGGAGCACCGAGGGGCCCACGAGGCAGGGGGGCGCGCCCCCCACCCTCGTGACCACCTCTTTGATACCTTGCAGTAGGGTCCAAATCTCCTGGATCACGTTCGGTGAGAAAATCACGTTTTCGAAGATTTTATTCCGTTTGGACTCCGTTTGATATTCCGTTTATCCGAAACACTGAAATAGGCAAAAAACAGCAATTTTGGGTTGGGCCTCCGGTTAATAGGTTAGTCCCAAAAATAATATAAAAGTGGAAAATAAAGCCCAATATAGTCCAAAACAGTAGATAATATAGCATGGAGCAATCAAAAATTATAGATATGTTGGAGACGTATCAGGCATCCCCAAGCTTAATTCCTGCTCGTCCTCGAGTAGGTAAATGATAAAAAAAGAATTTTTGATGCGGAGTGCTACTTGGCATAATTTCAATGCAAATCTTCTTAATTGTGGTATGAATATTCAGATTAGAAAGATTCAAGATAAAAGTTTATATTGACATAGAAAATAATAATACTTCAAGCATACTAACAAAGCAATTATGTCTTCTCAAAATAACATGGCCAAAGAAAGTTATCCCTACAAAATCATATAGTTTGGCTATGCTCCATCTTCCCCACACAAAGTATTTAAATCATGCACAACCCCGATGACAAGCCAAGCAATTGTTTCATACTCTAATTTTTCAAAACTTTTTCAATCTTCACGCAATACATGAGCGTGAGCCATGGATATAGCACTATAGGTGGAATAGAATGGTGGTTGTGGAGAAGACAAAAAGGAGAAGATAGTCGCACATCAACTAGGCATATCAACGGGCTATGGAGATGCCCATCAATAGATATCAATGTGAGTGAGTAAGGATTGCCATGTAACGGATGCACTAGAGCTATAAGTATATGAAAGCTCAAAAAGATACTAAGTGGGTGTGCATCCAACTTGCTTGCTCATGAAGACCTAGGGCAATTTGAGGAAGCCCATCATTGGAATATACAAGCCAAGTTCTATAATGAAAAATTCCCACTAATATATGAAAGTGATAACATGAGAGACTCTCTACTATGAAGATCATGGTGCTACTTTGAACCACAAGTGTGGTAAAAGGATAGTAACATTGTCCCTTCTCTCTTTTTCTCTCATTTTTTTGTTTGGGCCTTTTCTCTTTTTTGGCCTCTTTTTATTTGGGCTTCTTTGGCCTCTCTTTTTTCGTCCGGAGTCTCATCCCGACTTATGGGGGAATCATAGTCTCCATCATTCTTTCCTCACTGGGACAATGCTCTAATAATGATGATCATCACACTTTTATTTTTCTTATAACTCAACAATTACAACTCAATACTTAGAAGAAAATATGACTCTATGTGAATGCATCCGGCGGTGTACTGGGATATGCAATATGACAATGATGAAGTGTGTCATGATGAACTAGATGGTGGAAAGTTGCATGGAAATATATCTCGAATGGCTATGGAAATGCCATAATAGGTAGGTATGGTGGCTATTTTGAGGAAGGTATATGGTAGGTGTATGATACCGGCGAAAGTTGCGTGGTATTAGAGAGGCTAGCAAGGTTGGAAGGGTGGGAGTGCGTATAATCCATGGACTCAACATTAGTCATAAAGAACTCATATACTTATTGCAAAAGTTTAGAAGTTATCAAAGCAAAGTATTACGCGCATGCTCCTAGGGGGATAGATTGGTAGGAAAAGACCATCGCTTGTCCCCGACCGCCACTCATAAGGAAGACAATCAATACATAAATCATGCTCCGACTTCATCACATAATGGTTCACCATACGTGCATGCTATGGGAATCACAAACTTCAACACAAGTATTCTTTAAATTCACAACTACTCAACTAGCATGACTTTAATATTATCACCTCCATATCTCAAAACAATTATCATGCTTCAATCTTTTCTTAGTATTCAACACACTCAAAAGAAAGTTTCACAAATCTTGAATACCAAGCATATTATTATTAGGAAAATTACCATGTGATTAGGAGACTCTCAAATTAATTTAAGTGAGGCATGAGAGATCAATAGTTTCTTTAAAACATATCCACCATCGTGCTCTAAAAGATCTAAGTGAAGCACATAGAGCAAAATTATAACGCTCAAAAGATATAAGTGAAGCACATAGAGTAAAATTATCTAGCTCAAAGGATATAAGTGAAGCACATAGAGCAAAATTATCTAGCTCAAAGGATATAAGTGAAGCACATAGAGCAAAACTACTTAGCTCAAAAGATATAAGTGAAGCACATAGAGCAAACTTATCTAGCTCAAAAGATATAAGTGAAGCACATAGAGTATTCTGTCAAATTTTAATTCATGTATGGCTCTCTCAAAAGGTGTGTAAAGCAAGGATGATTGTGTCATACTAAAAAAAAGACACAAATAATACAAGACGCTCCAAGCAAAACACATATCATGTTGGTGAATAAAAATATAGCTCCAAGTAAATTACCGATGGAAGTGGACGAAAGAGGGGATGCCTTCCGGGGGCATCCCCAAGCTTTGACTTTTTGGTGTCCTTGGATTATCTTGGGGGTGCCATGGGCATCCCCAAGCTTAGGCTCTTGCCACTCCTTGTTCCATGATCCATCAAAAGAATTCACCCAAAACTTGAAAACTTCACAACACAAAACTCAAAATAGAAAACTCGTGAGCTCCATTAGCGAAAGAAAACAAAAGATCACTTCAAGGTACTGTAATGAACTCATTATTTATTTATATTGGTGTTAAACCTACTGTATTCCAACTTCTATATGGATTATAAACTATTTTACTAGCCATAGATTCATCAAAATAAGCAAACAATACACGAAAAACAGAATCTGTCAAAAACAGAACAGTCTGTAGTAATCTGTAGCTAGCACAAGATCTGGAACCCCAAAAATTCTAAAATAAATTTCTGGACGTGAGGAATTTATCTATTAATCATATGCAAAAATAATTAACTAAATATCGCTCTTCAAATAAAAATGAAAGCAGTTCTCGTGAGCGCTAAAGTTTCTGTTTTTTACAGCAAGTTCAACAAGACTTTCCCCAAGTCTTCCCAACGGTTCTACTTGGCACAAACACTAATTAAACACAAAAAACACAACCAAAACAGATACTAAATAATTTATTTATTACTAAACAGGAGCAAAAAGCAAGGAATAAAAATAAAATTGGGTTGCCTCCCAACAAGCGCTATCGTTTAACGCCCCTAGCTAGGCATAACGAGCAAGAATAAATCTAGGGATTGGCATCTTTGGTAGGCAATTCTTCAATTAGGCATCTACCATCTTTATGGATTTCTTTCTTTTTATTAATTATCAAACTTTTAGGCACCAGATCGAAAAATTCATATGTAATAAATGGTTCTTTAATGATAGCAAAAAGATTGGGATGAATACTTATAGATTTAAGATCATCAGTTTCCTTACTAGAAGATTCACCCTTATTTTTAGGAACATACATGAGCTTGGCAATTTTAGTAGGAGGACTAGGAGTATTCTTTACGGAAGAAAAAGCAGTTCCCAAATTTGTAATGATACCCTCAAGTTTATCAATTCTAGTAGAATCTAAGTTCATCTTCTCATTAACTATGGGTTCCTTTTCCTTAATATTTTTCAAAGTCATTCCTACCTTAGATCCATATTGAGTGATTTGATTGTGGATCTTTTTATCAAGATTTTCAATTGATTCAATAGTAGAAACTTTATTTTCAATAATTTCAAGTCTTTGCATAACATGCTCCAAAGTTAACGTGGTTCCATTAACCAAAAGAGGAGGTGAGCCAAATAAATCTAACATAGCATTATAAGAACCAAAAGTATGGCTACCCAAGAAGTTCCCTCTAATAATGGTATCGAGGATATATCTATTCCAACGATTAATACCTACATAAAAATTGGGGAGAAGAACTAAGGTAGATTGTTTCCTGGTAGATCTATTTTGAGCATTCCAAATCCTATACCAAGCATCTTTTAGATTTTCTCCCTCCCTTTGTTTAAAATTTAGAACTTCACTCTCGGGAGACAACGGAGAAGATATGAGACTAGCCATGACGACAAGCAAACAAAGAGGCAAATAGAGAGGGGGGATAGAGAGAGAGGGCGAATAAAATGGCAAGGGTGAATTCGGGGGAGAGGAAAATGAGAGGCAAATGGAAAATAATGTAATGCGAGAGATATGGGTTGTGATGGGTACTTGGTATATTGACTTTTTGCGTAGACTCCCCGGCAACGGCGTCAGAAATCCTTCTTGCTACATCTTGAGCTTGCGTTGGTTTTCCTCGAAGAGGAAGGGATGATGCAGCAGAGTAGCGTAAGTATTTCCCTCAGTTTTTGAGAACCAAGGTATCAATCCAGTAGGAGCCCACGCTCAAGTCCCTCGTACCTGCACAAAGCGATAGCTACTCGCAACCAACGCGATTAGGGGTTGTCAAGCCCTTCACGGTCACTTACGAGAGTGAGATCTGATAGATAGAATATTTCTGGTATTTTTTATATAAAGATGCAAAGTAAAAAGTAAAAGCAAAGTAAATAGCAAAACAATATAAAAGTGATGGAGACTGATATGATGAGAATAGACCCGGGGGCCATAGGTTTCACTAATGGCTTCTCTCAAGAGCATAAGTATTCTACGGTGGGTGAACAAATTACTGTTGAGCAATTGATAGAATTGAGCATAATTATGAGAATATCTAGGCATGATCATGTATATAGGCATCACGTCTGTGACTAGTAGATCGAAACGATTCTGCATCTACTACTATTACTCCACTCATCGACTGCTATCCAGCATGCATCTAGAGTATTAAGTTAAAAAAAGAGTAACGCCTTAAGCAAGATGACATGATGTAGAGAGATAAATTCATGCAATATGAAATAAACCCCATCTTGTTATCCTCGATGGCAAAGATACAATACGTGCCTTGCTGCCCCTTCTGTCACTGGGTAAGGACACCGCAAGATCAAACCCAAAGCTAAGCACTTTTCGCATGGCAAGAACTACCAATCTAGTTGGCCAAACCAAACGGATAATTCGAAGAGACTTGCAAAGATAACCAATCATGCATAAAAGAATTCAGAGAAGATTCAAATATTATTCATAGATAGACTTGATCATAAACCCACAATTCATCGGTCTCAACAAACACACCACAAAAAGAAGATTACATCGAATAGATCTCCACGAGAGAGGGGGAGAACTTTGTATTGAGATTCAAAGAGAAAGAAGAAACCATCTAGCTACTAACTATGGACCCAAAGGTCTGAGGTAAACTACTCACACTTCATCGGAGGGGCTAGGATGATGTAGAAGCCCTCCGTGATGACGACCCTCTTCCGGCGGAGCTCCGAAACGGGCCCCAAGATGGGATCTCGTGGATACAGAAAGTTGCGGCGGTGGAATTAGGTTTTTGGCTCCTGTTCTGATCATTTGGGGGTACGTGTGTATATATAGGAGGAAGGAGTACATCGGTGGAGCACTAAGGGGCCCACGAGGTAGGGGGGCGTGCCCTACGGGGGGGCGCCCCCACCCTCGTGACCACCTCTTTGATCCCTTGCAGTAGGGTCCAAGTCTCCTGGATCACATTCGGTGAGAAAATCACGTTTCCGAAGATTTTATTCCGTTTGGACTCCGTTTGATATTCTGTTTATTTGAAACACTAAAATAGGCAAAAAAATAGCAATTTTGGGTTGGGCCTCTGGTTAATAGGTTAGTCCCATAAATAATATAAAAGTGGAAAATTAAGCCCAATATAGTCCAAAACAGTAGATAATATAGCATGGAGCAATCAAAAATTATAGATACCTTGGAGACGTATCAAAGTACACCTAATTTTTTGGTATTTCGTGTTCCATATCCATAACTAAAGATAAAGAACAACTAAGAACAACAAATAAAAACTACTTAGTGATAAAGCAAACAAGCACACACGAGAATATTCACCCCACGCTATTGCTCCCCGGCAACGGCGCCAGAAAAAGGTCTTGATAACCCACAAGTATAGGGGATCGCAACAGTTTTCGATAAGTAAGAGTGTCAAACCCAACGAGGAAATAAAGGCAGAGCAAATATTTCCTCAAGTTCTATCAACCACCGATACAACTCTACGCACGCTTGATGTTCGCTTTACCCAGAACAAGTATGAAACTAGAAGTACTTTGTAGGTGTTGTTGGATAGGTTTGCAAGATAATAAAGATTACATAAATAAAAAGTAGGGGCTGTTTAGGTAAAGACACAACTAAATTAGTTTTAGTAAAGAGCTATTTTTTGTTACGAGAAAGTTATTTGTCCCTAGGCAATCGATAACTAGACCGGTAATCATTATTGCAATTTTATATGAGGGAGAGGCATAAGCTAACATACTTTCTCTACTTGTATCATATGCACTTATGATTGGAACTCTAGCAAGCATCCGCAACTACTAAAGATCACTAAGGTAAAACTCAACCATAGCATTAAAGCATCAAGTCCTCTTTATCCCATACGCAACAACCCCCTTACTCGGGTTTGTGTTTCAGTCACTCACGCAACCCATTATAAGCGAATCATGAACGTATTGCAACACCCTACATCAGGGATCCCTCACGCTTGCGTGACACGGAGAGCACCATAGGACAACACCAATAATAAAACATGCAACTCAAGCCAATCTTGATTATCAAATCGCCCATGGGACAAAATGGATCTACTCAAACATCATAGGATAGCCATACATCATTGGGAAATAATATATAGCGTTGAGCACCATGTTTAAGTAGAGATTACAATGGGTAAGAGAGAGGTTACACCGCTGCATAGAGGGGGGAAGAGTTGGTGATGATGGCTGTCGGTGTCAAAACCGGCGGATCTTGGGTAGGGGGTCCCGAACTGTGTGTCTAAGGCGGATGGTAACAGGAGGCAGGGGACACGATGTTTACCCAAGTTCGGGCCCTCTTGATGGTGGTAATACCCTACGTCCTGCTTGATTGTTCTTGATGATATGAGTATTACAAGAGTTGATCTACCACGAGATCGTAGAGGTTAAACCCTAGAAGCTAGCCTATGGTATGATTGTATGTTGTCCTACGGACTAAACCCTTCGGTTTATATAGACACCGGAGGGGGCTAGGGTTACACAAAGTCGGTTACAAGGAAGAAGATCTGCATATCCGAATTGCCAAGCTTGCCTTCCACGCCAAGGAGAGTCCCATCCGGACACGGGACGAAGTCTTCAATCTTGTATCTTCATAGTCCAACAGTCCGGCCAAAGGATATAGTCCGGCTGTCCGGAGACCCCCTAATCCAGGACTCCCTTAGTAGCCCCTAAACCAGGCTTCAATGACGATGAGTCCGGCTCGCAGATTTGTCTTCGGCATTGCAAGGCGGGTTCCTCCTCCGAATACTCCATAGAAGATTTTGAACCCAAGGATAGTGTCCAGCTCTGCAAAACAAGTTCCACACACCACCGTAGAGAGAATACTATTTCCACAAATCTAATCTGTTGACACGTTTTGACAGCACGACATCATGTCATGGCCCGGTCATTATTCAAGCCGTCTTTCTCAAGCAGCACCGCACATATCGCGAGGCGGTTTTCTTGACATGTCTTGTCAAAGCAGAGATCGTGTCCCCCTTATTACGGGATTCTCATCAATACGGACGTGGGTAACCCAACCATGCCATCAATTATGGCGTTTGGGGAATAAGCGATTTTACCAGGCAAGTGGGGACGTGCATCGCCTCTTCCGCCCCTATAAAGGGACAAGGATTCACCCTTTTTTACCCACGCCTTCTTCCTCCTTTCTTACCCATTCTCACACACTCGAGCTCCAGCGCCCAAGTTCGCGTCTTTCTTCTCAAACCACTCCAAGCATGTCCGGAGCGGGAGGCAAGTGGATGGTCTCCTCCGTCACAGAAGAGAACATCACAAAGTTACGGGAAGCCAGATATCTGGCCACGGATATCACGCACCGACTGCCAGATGCAGGGCAGCTCATCCCTACGCCCGAACCCCATGAGAGGGTAGTTTTTCTTACCCACTTCGTCCGCGGACTGGGATTTCCCCTCCACCCATTTGTCCGCGGGCTCATGTTCTACTACGGGCTGGATTTTCATGATCTGGCCCCCAATTTCATCCTCAACATCTTGGAGTTTATCGTCGTGTGCGAGGCCTTCCTTCGCATCAGTCCCCACTTCGGCCTGTGGCTGAAGACCTTCAATGTTAAACCGAAGGTGGTGGTTGGCCAGCAAGCAGAGTGCGGAGGCGCCATGGTGGGCAAAATGCCTAACGTCACCTGGCTCGAAGGCTCCTATGTGGAGACCATAAAGGGGTGGCAATCGGGGTGGTTCTACATCACCGAGCCGCGCGACAACAACTGGGTGGCGGCCCCCAAATTTCGATCCGGAATCCCCACGCGGCTCACTTCCTAGAAAGAGAAGGGCCTGTCCTGGGGTTCTTCGGTAGAGCTGACCGGACTCCAGACCTGCATCAGGAACATGATGAGCAAGAAAATCAAGCTCGTCAACGTGGTCCAGGTCATGCTCTTCCGCCAGATTCTCCCGCGTCAACGACGGGCATTCAATTTGTGGGAGTTCGACCCGGCCCAGCACCAGACACTGTGAGAGCTCTACGACACGACGCACAAGGACGTCTGGAGGGTGTTGTTCAAGGGCGCCGAGGTACCTCCTTCCCTCATCGAGGACCGCGGACTCAGCGCAAAGCGCCATGCCAATCCGGTGAGTTTTTGTATCTCACGGGGTATTTATTTTCCCGAGTTAAATGATGTGCGGGATCTAAGCTCCCATGCCATTAACAGGACCGGATAAAGACAGCGGAGCAGCTCGATTGCCCAACCCCCCTGCCTGAGGATCCTACAGATGCTCTCCTAATGGAGATGCTGGCTCCGGTACCTTACGAGGTGCCGGCGAAGAAGACCAAGAAGAAGGCCGCGGGGACCCGAAAGGGTTTCCGGCGCAAGGTTGTATCGGAATCATTGTCCGATGACTCCGACGCGCACTCATACCTCAAAAACGAGGAGGAGGAGGAGGAAAGTTCTATCCCCCCAGCCGGGGGAGACAAGAAAAGGAAGGCCGACCCAACCAGGGAGGCCGAAGGGTCCAAGAAGGGAAGGACCCTCCCTCCGGACTGCTCCACGGCGGCCGCCTACAGCGGCGACGAGTGGCTACCCATGGTCAAGCCCCTGGCAAAGTCGTAAGTATCCGGACACCATAGTAATTCATGGTATGTTTTATTGCACTGCTTCTCCTCATGCCGAACATGATTATGCAGTCCGCCCCGAGCTCATCTCGATGTATCCTCGTCGAGCGGTTCATTGGACTCGTCGGATATGAATAGTGGTTCTCTTCCAACCGCCTCCACCCCTCGCCCTACAGAAAATGTTGAGGTGTTGTCTCAAAAGGCACCGAGCCGAGGGGAGGTGGTCCTGGGGGCGTCTCGAGGCGACCTCCCGGGCCCTGGGTACAAAGGGAGCAAAAGTCCCACGGGCTCCGAGTTCGTCCCCCAGCCGAACACTGCGCCGGAACCTTCGATGGTTCCGGACTCCGGCAGGCGATCCCCCATTAAGGGTGGCCAGCCGCCCGTGTCAGTGACCTCTTTCCATCCAGAGGCACCGGACAACTTGCTGGAAGCGCTTCGCAACGCTTCCATCGACGAAGAGCACCGCACTATCATGAGTGCGGTGATCGAGAAAGTTCAGTCCGCCAAAAACGGACTGACCGAAGCTTGCGCCAGCCTCCTAATAGGCTTTGAGGTAAGCAATCAAAATATATGAAAATATTACCGCATAGATAGTAGCCCCTGATGCTCTGTTCGGCGTTCGAGAAGAAAGGCCGAATAGAGGATCAAATGATGACTCAAGAGTCTAATCAGAATATGTCTATGTGTATGTGCAGGCTTCACTGTTGTCCGCTGCCGCACGTACTGCGGAGGTCTCTGCACTGAAGCAGGACCTGGAGCGGTCCGAGAATGAGCTCGACCCTACCAGAGGTAGCTCGAGGAGAGAAAAGGTAAGCAATACCTTGTCTACGCTTTGAAAAGAAGTTCGATTGTAAAATAATATGATCATCATGAATTTTCCAGGGGCCACGACCAAAGTGGCGACCCTGAAGAAGGCGATGTCAGAGGGCGAAGACAAAGCGGCCAAGGAGCGCATCGAGCGGGAGAAGCAAGAAGCCCGAGTGGGTGAGGTGCAGCAAGAGCTCGAGGCTCTCGCCAAAAAACATGAGTCCTTAGAGCTTGACTCTAAGACGCGAGAGTCCGAGCTCGCGCAGGCGCTTGAAAGCGCCAGGAGCACCAAGGCTGAAGCCAACAAGGCCCTCCAGGAGATTGATGCGGTGAAGAAGATAGCAGCGGGTAAGGCATTCATTATGCAAAGAAAGCATGTGAAGGAAACTTTCCTTTTTCCTACCCGAGTTCGGAGCTCTCCAGGAGCGTTCGCAGATCTTCCCCGCAGTGTATTGGATGCCGCGGAGTTTTACCGAGCTGAGGAGGGGAGCTCGACGAAGAAGTTGTTCTGGTCTCAGTATACTGGGACCGAACACCCAATGCCCTTGAGCGACCAGCTGAAGCAACTGGTCGAGCTTCACAAGGCGGCCAAATAGGCCATGAGGGGCCTTATAGTCCGGATGTGGCCCGGCGAGCCCATGTCCGGCAGCTACTTCGGTCTGGTGATGCAGCTTCTGGATGCCTGCCCACGGCTTGAAGTCATAAAGCGGTCCGTCTGCATCGAGGGTGCGCGCAGGGCTTTTGCCTGGGCGAAGGTGCACTGGGCGAAGCTGGACGCCGTGACGCTGGTGAAGGAGGGGCCACCGGAGGGCAAGGAGCATCGCTGCCCCGAGATGTATTATGAGAGTGTCCTGAAGGGTTCCCGCCTTTGTGGCGGATGAATGTGCCAGGGATGTAACTTTTGAATGAACATGCTCATGTGGTCCTGTAATGTGAAACGAGTTCATCTGCGCTATGCAACACTTTTTAATTTAAAATATTACCTTCTGTGCGGTCGTTTATAAAATCTGAGAGTTGGCCAGTCGTCGGCTTCTGCCCCCATGTAACTAGTACTGGGGTGTTCAGGATGAACCTGAGCACTCTTTACCCCAATTTTGGGTCCTTCAAGGGAGGTGTTCACCACAACGAACCAGGCAATCGGACTATAAGGCTTTATCACTCTCACTTAGCCATAGAAGTCTACAATTTTAAATCTTGGCGAAGCCCCTAGTATTCGGAAGGCCGAAATTGGGGCGCTATACACTCCTAAGTCGGGCAAGGCCGACTCCTCGCCCGAAGGGGAAGAAGTCTTTAAGGACTTGAGACCTCTCGAACAGCGACCAGTCTCTCGCCTTATCATGATAGTCAGTTTTCGGCTTTCTCTACTGAGGTGTTCGTCCGGAAGAACCGGGACACAATCGTAGTAGTTCTCCCACCGCTACCTTAGCCGATATAGCGGAACGTAAGGTACCAAAGCATGGGAGCTGGGCAAACCCAACTATTGACCCAAGGCATGAGTCGGAGCTGATGCATATAGTGCTATAAGTTCGGGGTGCCCCACTGTTGAAATTGTTCGGACTTCTCGCGCCGTATTATGGGGTAAACGAAAGCCCCTAGCGTACTGACCGTACTCGAATGTACGGGTGCGGATTGTTGTAAATGGACATACAAGAAAAAAAAGAGGATAAATAATGCAATAATAGACTAATGCTATGCATTGTTATTTAAATAATACGTCGACGCGTACTAGTACAAGTAGTGCAAAAAGCAGAAAGTAGGACTATTCGAAATGTCCTATCCAAGGGCAATCTGCGTATGGATAGTAGAAAGCGGGTATATCAATTATTATTAGAGACCACCTGGGGGTTCCTGTGTACATCTTAGCTTCTTGCCACCTTGGTTGTTCCTTCCCGTAATGTGTCCGGCAATCGTACTGCCGGAAAGGGCTTCTAGAGAGTTAGGCCCTGAAAGAGAAAAGAAATGATAAAGGTATACAGCCCCTAGGGTGGTTAAGCCGCATTGTGGGACGTGCCCTGATCGTGCCCCCGCCTATGTCCATGGTATTTTTAGTGCGTAATTATGTACGCGTGGCACGGATTTCGTCGCTTGACTGGGACTGGGATGGGGGCCGAATTGCTAGGCGAGCTCTGAACATGCCAGGCGATCCTGTTGCAGTTTACTCCGGACTCGCTTGAAGGTGTCTGGGGGTTGTAACGCCAAATTAGTGGTTTGCCTTAAAAGGCTGCTTTGTGCTTCTGCTGCGAGGGCCGCAGTGTGCTCTTCTGTGTGGAGCGAGCGTGCTGTGTTTCCATTTACTGTTATGACCCCCTAGGTCCTGGCATCTTGAGCTTGAGGTACGCGTAATGCGGTACTGCATTAAATTTTGCAAACGATGTTCGTCCGAGCAGTGCGTGATAGCCACTTCAAAACGGGACGATATTGTAGATTAACTCCTCGCTTCTGAAGTTGTCCGGTGATCCGAAGACCACTTCCAGTGTGATTGAGCCCGTGCAATGGGCCTCTACACCTGGGTTGACGCCCTTAAAGGTTGTTTTGGTGGGTTTGATCCTCGAGGGATCATGATTTCCACTACACAACCTTCTTCTTGTAGACGTTCTTAGGCCTCCAAGTGCAGAGGTTTGTAGGATAGTAGCAAATTTCCCTCAAGTGGATGACCTAAGGTTTATCAATCCGTAGGAGGCGTAGGATGAAGATGGTCTCTCTCAAGCAACCCTGCAACCAAATAACAAAGAGTCTCTTGTGTCCCCAACACACCCAATACAATGGTAAATTGTATGGGTGCACTAGTTCGGCGAAGAGATGGTAATACAAGTGGTATATGGATAGTAGATATAGGTTTTTGTAATCTGAAAATATAAAAACAGCAAGGTAACTAATGATAAAAGTGAGCGTAAACGGTATTGTAATGCTAGGAAACAAGGCCTAGGGTTCATACTTTCACTAGTGTAAGTCCTCTCAACAATAATAACATAATTGGATCACATAACTATCCCTCAACATGCAACAAAGAGTCACTCCAAAGTCACTAATAGAGGAGAACAAACTAAGATATTATGGTAGGGTATGAAACCACCTCAAAGTTATTCTTTCCAATCAATCCGTTGGGCTATTCCTATAAGTGTCACAAACAGCCATAGAGTTCATACTAGAATAACACCTTAAGACACAAATCAACCAAAACCCTAATGTCACCTAGATACTCCAATGTCACCTCAAGTATCCGTGGGTATGATTATACGATATGCATCACACAATCTCAGATTCATCTATTCAACCAACACATAGGACCTCAAAGAGTGCCCCAAAGTTTCTACCGGAGAATCACGAAGAAAACGTGTGCCAACCCCTATGCATAGGTTCATTGGCGGAACCCGCAAGTTGATCACCAAAACATACATCAAGTGAATCACGTGATATCCCATTGTCACCACAGATACGCATGGCAAGACATACATCAAGTGTTCTCAAATCTTTAAAGACTCAATTCGATAAGATAACTTCAAAGGGGAAACTCAATCCATTACAAGAGAGTAGAGGGGGAGAAACATCATAAGATCCAACTATAATAGCAAAGCTCACGATACATCAAGATCGTGCCAAATCAAGAACACGAGAGAGAGAGATCAAACACATAGCTACTGGTACATACCCTCAGCCCCGAGGGAGAACCACTCCCTCCTCGTCATGGAGAGCACCGGGATGATGAAGATGGCCACCAGAGAGGGATTGCCCCCTCCGGCAGGGTGCCGGAATGGGTCTAGATTGGCTTTCGGTGGCTATGGAGGCTTCTGGCGGCGGAACTCCCAATCTATTGTGCTCCCCGATCGTTTTAGGGTATATTGAGATATATAGGAGGAAGAAGTGCATCAGGGGGGGCATGAGGGGCACACGAGGGTGGAGGGCGTGCCCAGGGGGTGGGTGCGCCCCCTGCCTCATGGCTTCCTCGTTGATCACCTGACGTGCACTCCAAGTCTTCTAGGCTTCTTCTGATCCAAAAATAAGTTCCGTGAAGTTTCAGGTCAATTGGACTCCGTTTGATTTTCCTTTTCTGCGATATTCTAAAACAAGGAAAAACAGAAACTGGCACTGGGCTCTGGATTAATAGGTTAGTCCCAAAAATAATATAAAAGTGCATAATAAAGCCCATAAACATCCAAAGTTTATAATATAATAGCATGGAACAATCAAAAATTATAGATATGTTGGAGACATATCAGCATCCCCAAGCTTAATTCCTGCTCGTCCTCGAGTAGGTAAATGATAAAACAGAATTTTTGATGTGGAATGCTACCTAACATATTTATCCATGTAATTCTCTTTATTGTGGCAAGAATATTCAGATCCATAAGATTCAAGACAAAAGTTTAATATTGACATAAAAATAATAATACTTCAAGCATACTAACTAAGCAATCATGTCTTCTCAAAACAACATGGCCAACGAAAGTTGTCCCTACAAAATCATATAATCTGGCTATGCTCCATCTTCACCACACAAAATATTTAAATCATGCACAACCCCGATGACAAGCCAAGCAATTGTTTCATACTTTTGGTGTTCTCAAACTTTTCCAATCTTCACGCAATATATGAGCGTGAGCCATGGACATAGCACTATAGGTGGAATAGAATGGTGGTTGTGGAGAAGACAAAAAGGAGAAGATAGTCTAACATCAGCTAGGCGTATCAACGGGTTATGGAGACGCCCATCAATAGATATCAATGTGAGTGAGTAGGGATTGCCATGCAACGGATGCACTAGAGCTATAAATGTATGAAAGCTCAACAAAAGAAACTAGTGGGTGTGCATCCAACTCGCTTGCTCATGAAGACCTAGGGCGTTTTGAGGAAGCCCATCATTGGAATATACAAGCCAAGTTCTATAATGAAAATTTCCCACTAGTATATGAAAGTGACAACATAGGAGACTCTCTATCATGAAGATCATGGTGCTACTTTGAAGCACAAGTGTGGTAAAAGGATAGTAACATTGTCCCTTCTCTCTTTTTCTCTCATTTTTTTATTTGGGCCTTCTTTTTTAGGCCTCTTTTTTTATTTGGGCTTCTTTGGCCTCTTTTATTTATTTATTTTCGTCCGGAGTCTCATCCCGACTTGTGGGGGAATCATAATCTCCATCATCCTTTCCTCACTGGGACAGTGCTCTAATAATGATGATCATCACACTTTTACTTACAACTCAAGAAATACAACTCGATTCTTAGAACAAAATATGACTCTATATGAATGCCTCCGACGGTGTACCGGGATGTGCAATGATGCATGAGTGACATGTATGAAAGAATTATGAATGGTGGCTTTGCCACAAATACAATGTCAACTACATGATCATGCAAAGCAATATGACAATGATGGAGCGTGTCATAGTAACGGAACAGTGGAAAGTTGCTTGGCAATATATCTCGGAATGGCTATGGAAATGCCATAATAGGTAGGTATGGTGGCTGTTTTGAGGAAGGTATATGGTGGGTTTATGGTACTGGCGAAAGTTGCGCGGTACTAGAGAGGCTAGCAATGGTGGAAGGGTGAGAGTGCGTATAATCCATGGACTCAACATTAGTCATAAAGAACTCACATACTTATTGCAAAAATCTATTAGTTATCGAAACAAAGTATTACGCGCATGCTCCTAGGGGGATAGATTGGTAGGAAAAGACCATCGCTCGTCCCCGACCGCCACTCATAAGGAGGACAATCAATAAATAAATCATGCTCCGACTTCATCACATAACGGTTCACCATACGTGCATGCTATGGGAATCACAAACTTCAACACAAGTATCTGCCAAATTCACAACTACTCAACTAGCATGACTATAATATCACCATCTTCATATCTCAAAACAATCATCAAGTATCAAACTTCTCTTAGTATTCAATGCACTCTATATGAAAGTTTTTATTATATCCCTCTTGGATGCCCATCATATTAGGACTAGTTTCATAACCAAAGCGAACTACCATGCTGGTCTAAAGACTCTCAAAATGATATAAGTGAAGCATTAGAGTTCATCTATTTCTATATAATAAAACCACCACCGTGCTCTAAAAAGATACAAGTGAAGCACTAGAGCAAATGACAAACTACTCCGAAAGATATAAGTGAAGGTCAATGAGTAGTCGAATAATCATGCAACTATGTGAAGACTCTATAACATTTAAGAATTTCAGATCTTGGTATTTTATTCAAACAGCAAGCAAAACTAAATAAAATGAAATGACGCTCCAAGCAAAACACATATCATATGGCGAATAAAAATATAGCTCCAAGTAAAGTTACCGATGAACGAAGACGAAAGAGGGGATGCCTTCCGGGGCATCCCCAAGCTTAGGCTCTTGGTTGTCCTTGAATATTACCTTGGGGTGCCTTGGGCATCCCCAAGCTTAGGCTCTTTCCACTTCTTGTTCCATAGTCCATCGAATCTTTACCCAAAACTTGAAAACTTCACAACACAAAACTTAACAGAAAACTCGTGAGCTTCGTTAGCGAAAGAAAACAAAACACCACTTCAAGGTACTGTAATGAAATCATTCTTTATTTATATTGGTGTTAAACCTAATTTATTCCAACTTCTCTATGGTTTATAAATTCTTTTACTAGCCATAGATTCATTAAAATAAGCAAACAACACACGAAAAGCAGAATCTGTCAAAAACAGAACAGTCTGTAGTAATCTGTAACTAATGCAAACTTCTGGAACCCCAAAAATTCTAAAATAAATTGATGGACGTGAGGAATTTATATATTAGTCATCTGCAAAAAATAATTAACTAAATGCACTCTCCAATAAAAAATGGAAGCAATTCTCATGAGCGCTAAAGTTTCTGTTTTTTACAGCAAGATCAACAAGACTTTCCCCAAGTCTTCCCAAAGGTTCTACTTGGCACAAACACTAATTAAAAGCATAAAACCACATCTAAAAAGAGGCTAGATGAATTATTTATTACTAAACAGGAATTAAAATCAAGGAATAAAAATAATGTTCGGTTGCCTCCCAACAAGCGCTATCGTTTAACGCACCTACCTAGGCATGATGATTTCAATGATGCTCACATAAAAGATAAGAATTGTAACATAAAGAGAGCATCATGAAGAATATGACTAGCACATTTAAGCCTAACCCACTTCCTATGCATAGGGATTTTGTGAGCAAACAACTTGTGGGAACAAGAATCAACTTGCATAGGAAGGTAAAACAAGCATAACTTCAAAATTTTAAGCACATAGAGAGGAAACTTGATATTATTGCAATTCGTACAAGTATATATTCCTCCCTCATAATAATTTTCAGTAGCATCATGAATGAATTCAACAATATAACCATCAACTAAAGCATTATTTTCATGATCTACAAGCATAGAAGTTTTATTACTCTCCACACAAGCAAAATTCTTCTCATGAATAATAGTGGGAACAAAGTCAACAAAATAATTATCATGTGAGGCATAATCCAATTGAAAGCTAAAATCAAGATGACAAGTTTCATGGATATCATTATTCTTTATAGCATACAAGTCATCACAATAATCATCATAGATAGCAACTTTGTTCTGATAATCAATTGGAACCTCTTCCGGAATAGTGGATTCATCACTAAATAAAGTCATGACCTCTCCAAATCCACTTTCATCAATATAATCATCATAAATAGGAAGCATGCTTTCATCATAATAAATTTTCTCATCAAAACTTGGGGGACAAAAAATATCATTAGACATAGCTTCCCCAAGCTCATGGCTTTGCATATCATTAGCATCATGGATATTCAAGGAATTCATACTAAGAACATTGCAATCATGCTCATCATTCAAATATTTAGTGCCAAACATTTTAATGCATTCTTCTTCTAACACTTTGGCACAATTTTCCTTTCCATCATACTCATGAGGCAAACTTACTTCCATTTTTTCGTAGTTTTCTTTTATAAACTAAACTAGTGCTAAAACAAGAAAAAAAGATTTGATTGCAAGATCTAAAGATATACCTTCAAGCGCTAACCTCCCCGGCAACGGCGCCAGAAAAGAGCTTGATGTCTACTACACAACCTTCTTCTTGTAGAAGTTGCTGGGCCTCCAAGTGCAGAGGTGTGTAGGACAGTAGAAACTTTCCCTCAAGTGGATGACCTAAGGTTTATCAATCCGTAGGAGGCGTAGGATGAAGATGGCCTCTCTCAAGCAACCCTGCAACCAAATAACAAAGAGTCTCTTGTGTCCCCAACACACCCAATACAATGGTAAATTGTATAGGTGCACTAGTTCGGCGAAGAGATGGTAATACAAGTGGTATATGGATGGTAGATATAGGTTTTTGTAATCTGAAAATATAAAAACAGCAAGGTAACTAATGATAAAAGTGAGTGTAAACGGTATTGCAATGCTAGGAAACAAGGCCTAGGGTTCATACTTTCACTAGTGTAAGTCCTCTCAACAATAATAAGATAATTGGATCACATAACTATCCCTCAACATGCAACAAAGAGTCACTCCAAAGTCACTAATAACGGAGAACAAACGAAGAGATTATGGTAGGGTACGAAACCACCTCAAAGTTATTCTTTCCAATCAATCCATTGGGCTATTCCTATAAGTGTCACAAACAGCCCTAGAGTTCGTACTAGAATAACACCTTAAGACACAAATCAACCAAAAATCTAATGTCACCTAGATACTCCAATGTGACCTCAAGTGTCCGTGGGTATGATTATACGATATGCATCACACAATCTCAAATTCATCTATTCAACCAACACATAGGACCTCAAAGAGTGCCCCAAAGTTTCTACCGGAGAATCATGACGAAAACGTGTGCCAACCCCTATGCATAGGTTCATGGGCGGAACTTGCAAGTTGGTCACCAAAACAAACATCATGTGAATCACATGATATCCCATTGTCACCACATATACGCATGGAAAGACATACATCAAGTGTTCTCAAATCTTTAAAGACTCAATCCGATAAGATAACTTCAAAGGGGAAACTCAATCCATTACAAGAGAGTAGAGGGGGAGAAACAGCATAAGATCCAACTATAATAGCAAAGCTCGCGATACATCAAGGTCGTGCCAAATCAAGAACACGAGAGAGAGATCAAACACATAGCTACTGGTACATACCCTCAGCCCCGAGGGAGAACTACTCCCTCCTCGTCATGGAGAGCACCGGGATGATGAAGATGGCCACCGGAGAGGGATTGCCCCCTCCGGCAGGGTGCCGGAACGGGTCTAGATTGGCTTTCGGTGGCTACGGAGGCTTCTGGCTGCGGAACTCCCAATCTATTGTGCTCCCCGGTCGTTTTAGGGTATATGGAGATATATAGGAGGAAGAAGTGCATCAGGGGGGCCACGAGGGGCCCACGAGGGTGGAGGGTGCGCCCAGGGGGTGGGCGCCTCCCTGCCTCGTGGCTTCCTCGTTGAACCCCTGACGTGCACTCCAAGTCTTCTGGGCTTCTTCTGATCCAAAAATAAGTTCCGTGAAGTTTCAGGTCAATTGGGCTCCGTTTGATTTTCCTTTTCTACGATATTCTAAAACAAGGAAAAAAACAGAAACTGGCACTGGGCTCTGGGTTAATAGGTTAGTCCCAAAAATAATATAAAAGTGCATAATAAAGCCCATAAACATCCAAAGTTGATAATATAATAGCATGGAACAATCAAAAATTATAGATACGTTGGAGACGTATCAGATCGATACCCATTTTTCGCATTGTATCCTGATAGAGCAGGTTCAGGCTGTTGCCGCCGTCCATAAGGACTCGAGTGAGGTGAAATCCGTCAATGATGGGGTCTAGGACCAGTGCGGTGGATCCGCCATGACGGATACTAGTGGGGTGGTCCCTATGATCAAAGGTGATCGGACAAGCGGACCATGGGTTGAACTTTGGGGCGACGGGCTCCATCGCATAGACGTCCGTCAGTGCACGCTTCCGCTCCCCCTTGGGAATGTGGGTTGCATATATCATGTTCACCATCTTCACTTGTGGGGGGAACCCCTTCTGTCCTCCCGTGTTCGGCGGTCGGGGCTCCTCCTTGTCATCACTATGCAGCCCCTTGTCCTTGTTTTCGGCATTTAACTTGTTGGCCTGCTTGAACACCCAGCATTCTCTGTTGGTGTGATTGGCTGGCTTGTCGGGGCTGCCGTGGATTTGACACGAGCGATCCAGTATGCAATCCAAACTGGACGGAGCCGGAGTACTTCTTTTAAATGGCTTTTTCCGCTGACCGGATCTAGAGCCTCTGAATCCGGCATTGACTGTCGTATCATCGTTGTTATCACCGTTGTTGCGGCGCTTTGGTCTGTTACAACGTGGTCTGCCGTTGGCATCTTTGGTATCCGAAGTGCCTGGATTCCTTGATGTGTTGTTG
Organism: Triticum aestivum; assembly: GCF_018294505.1. Taxonomy (NCBI): domain Eukaryota; kingdom Viridiplantae; phylum Streptophyta; class Magnoliopsida; order Poales; family Poaceae; genus Triticum; species Triticum aestivum. The sequence goes on along the minus strand of NC_057794.1, from coordinate 62,887,032 downwards.
CTGCGAGCCAGCCAGCTATCCATGCCCGCGCAAAAGCGGGTCATGAGTGTCGTGAGGGCTGCCATAGACTTCGGCTTCTCCTGGCCGAGGTGGCGGGCAAGCCACTCGTCGCGGATGTTATGCTTGAATGCCGCTAGGGCCTCTGCCTCCAGACAGTCGACAGTCAGGAACCGTGTCCAGAATTGTCTGGCCGATTCCCCTGGTTGCTGAGTTATATTGCTCAAGTCATCAGCATCTGGTGGTCGCACATAAGTGCCCTGGAAGTTATCAAGAATGCATCTTCCAAATCCTCCCAACCGCCGACGGAGTCTGCTGGCAAGCTATTCAGCCAATGCCGAGCTGGTCCTTTGAGTTTGAGTGGGAGGTACTTGATGGCATGTAGATCGTCACCGCGAGCCATGTGGATGTGAAGGAGGAAATCCTCAATCCATACAGCGGGGTCTGTTGTACCATCATACGATTCGATATTTATGGGTTTAAAACTCTCCGGGAATTCGTGATCCATAACTTCATCAGTGAAGCATAGGCGGTGTGCGGCGCCTCTGTGCCGGGCTATATCACGACGCAGTTCATATGAGTCTTGTCTGTTGTATTCGGCCCAGCCGGATTTACCTTTGGTGTATCTGGCGCGACGATCATCGTCCCGTGTTGGCGCGTGTGCCCTTGACCCGTATATTGACCTTGCAAGTTTTGCCCTGCTGTCCAATATGTCTCGCAGGTCCCGTGTGTTACCCCGGGCCTTGGTATTTTTGATTGAGTGGCGGCGGGGTGCAGGCTGAACTTCAGGCTGAAACGCCTCTCTGGCTCGGCCACATGGTGGCCGGTCAGCCGCATCGTACACTGGTGATGGAGGTTTCAATGCTTCCTCCTCGAGGTGAGGTAGCAACCTGCGTTTTGGGTAACTCTTGGAGGGGCGCTCGAGTTCGTATTCCTCGGCCGCAAGGACTTCGGTCCATCTGTCTGCTAGCAAGTCTTGATCAGCTTGAAGCTGTTGTTGCTTTTTCTTCAGACTATTTGCTGTGGCCATAAGCCGGCGCTTGAAGCGCTCCTGCTCGACGGGATCCTCAGGTATGATAAATTCTTCGTCGCCGAGGCTCACCTCATCTTCGGAGAGGGGCATGTAATTTTCATCTTCTGGTTCTCCATCTGCCGCCTGCTCAGGAGGGCTAGCGTGTTCATCTTCCTGCTCTACATCGTGCTGGAGGGGATTGTGGTTGTCTTCGGCACTATCTGGAGTGTTATTATCTCCTGTGCCGGTATCGCTACTTTTGCTGTGGCGGGACTTAGAGCGGCACAGCTGACGTCGGCGCTTGGGTTGCTTCTTGGAGGGGTTATCCTCCGCTGTCTCGTCGTCATTGCCTTCTTTGGGGGTGTCCACCATATATATATCATATAATGAGGTGGCGGTCCAGTGCCCTGTGGGCGGCGGTTCATGTTCGTCTCCTGCATCGTCGTCCATACCGTCGATGTCTTCGGAGTCGAAGTCGAGCATGTCGGTTAAATCGTCGACAGTGGTTACTAAGTGGGTGGTGGGTGGGCAGGGAATTTCTTCATTGTCCGCATCCCATTCTAGCCGGACATAGTTCGGCCAAGGTTCTCCTGATAAGGAGAGAGACCTTAATGAATTTAGCAGATCGCCGAAAGGTGAATGCTGAAAGATATCCGTGGAGGTGAACTCCATGATCGGCGCCCAGTCGGATTCGATAGGCATGGGTGCAGGCGGCTCGGAGTCCGTGGCCGGAGATGAATCCAGTGGTTCGGCGACACGGCTCTCGTAAGGGGTGAAGTCAGTATCCAGATCCATCGCCACTGAGAGTGCGGCCTCCATGGCGGGGTCTATCCCTCCGTCCTTGGATGGCGCAATTTGCTCCGGATTGAAAGCCAGAGTAGTTGCAGATGCGATCTCCCAAACACCATCCGACGCAGAGTTACGTCGTGCTCGTCGTGACTGTGCGGCGCACCTGACACAATCCCGAATCCGTCGAAGATCAAGTCTCCGCGGATGTTGGCAGTGTAGTTTAAAATTCCGAATCTGACCTAATGGCCAGGGGTGTAGCTCTCGATCTGCTCCAGATGGCCAAGCGAATTGGCCCACAATGCGAAGCCGCCGAATACAAACATCTGTCCGGGGAGGAAAACCTCACCCTGGACCGCATCGCTACTGATGATCGAAAGAGCCATCAAGCCTTACGGTGACGACATAGTGGAACTCTCAATGAAAGCACCAATGTCGGTGTCAAAACCAGCGGATCTCGGGTAGGGGGTTGATGTCTACTACACAACCTTCTTCTTGTACACGTTGTTGGGCCTCCAAGTGCAGAGGTTTGTAGGATAGTAGCAAATTTCCCTCAAGTGGATGACCTAAGGTTTATCAATCTGTAGGAGGCGTAGGATGAAGATGGTCTCTCTCAAGCAACCCTGCAACCAAATAACAAAGAGTCTCTTGTGTCCCCAACACACCCAATACAATGGTAAATTGTATAGGTGCACTAGTTCGGCGAAGAGATGGTGATACAAGTGCAATATGGATAGTAGATAATAGTTTTTGTAATCTGAAATAATAAAAACAGCAAGGTAGCAAGTGATAAAAGTGAGTGTAAACGGTATTGCAATGATAGGAAATAAGGCCTAGGGTTCATACTTTCGCTAGTGTAAGTTCTCTCAACAATAATAACATAGATAGATCATATAACGAGCCCTCAACATGCAACAAAGAGTCACTCCGAAGCCACTAATAGCGGAGAACAAACATAGAGATTATGGTAGGGTACGAAACCACCTCAAAGTTATTCTTTCAAATCAATCCGTTGGGCTATTCCTATAAGTGTCACAAACAACCTTGGAGTTTTTACTAGAATAACACCTTAAGATACAAATCAACCAAAACCCTAATGTCACCTAGATACTCCATTGTCACCTCAAGTATCCGTGGGCATGATTATACGATATGCATCACACAATCTCAGATTTATCCAACCAACATAAAAGTACTTCAAATAGTGCCCCAAAGTTTCTACCGGAGAATCAAGAACTTGTGCCAACCCCTATGCATAGGTTCATGGGCGGAACCCGCAAGTTGGTCACCAAAACATACATCAAGTGGCACGTGATATCCCATTGTCACCATAGATAAGCACGGCAAGACATACATCAAGTGTTCATAAAAGACTCAATCCGATAAGATAACTTCAAAGGGGAAACTCAATTCATCACAAGAGAGTAGAGGGGGAGAAGAAACATAAGATCCAACTACAATAGCAAAGCTTGGGATACATCAAGATCGTGCCATAGATGGAACACGAGAGAGAACACGAGAGAGAGAGATCAAACACATAGCTACTGGTACATACCCTCATCCCCAAGGGTGAACTACTCCCTCCTCGTCATGGATAGCGCCGGGATGATGAAGATGGCCACCGAAGATGGATCCCCCCTCCGGCAGGGTACCGGAAAGGGGTCCCGATTGGTTTTTCGTGGTTCTGGAGGCTTGCGGCGGCGGAACTCCCGATCTATCTTCTGTTCTGGAAGTTTTAGGGTACGACGGTATATATGCATGCAGGGAGAACGTCGGTGGAGCTACGGGGGCCCCACGAGGCAGGGGGCGCGCCCAGGAGGGAGGGCGCGCCCCCCACCCTCGTGAGCACCTCCCGTGTCTTCTGACGTGGGGTCCAAGTCCATCAGGTGGGTTTCCTTCCAAAAATAACTTCTCCAATTGATTTTGTTCCGTTTTGACTCCGTCTGATATTCCTTTTACTCGAAACACTGAAATAGGCATAAAACAGCAATTCTGGGCTGGGCCTCCGGTTAATAGGTTAGTCCCAAAAATAATATAAAAGTGGAAAATAAAGCCCAATATAGTCCAAAACAGTAGATATAGTAGCATGGAGCAATCAAAAATTATAGATACATTGGAGACGTATCAGGCATCCCCAAGCTTAATTCCTTCTCGTCCTCGAGTAGGTAAATGATAAAAAGAGAATTTTTGATGCGGAGTGATACTTTGGCATAATTTCAATGTAAATCTTCTTAATCATGGTATGAATATTCAGATCCGAAAGGTTCAAGACAAAAAGTTCATATTGACATAAAAAATGATAATACTTCAAGCATACTAATCAAACAATTATGTCATCTCAAAATAACATGGCCAAAGGAAGTTCATCCCTACAAAATCATATAGTTAGGCTATGCTTCTTTTTCGTCACACGAAGAAGTTCCCAACTTCTATACCCCCGATGACAAGCAAAGCAATTGTTTCATACTCAAATAATCTCAAACTTTTTCAACCTTCACGCAATACATGAGCGCGAGCCATGGACATAGCACTATGGGTGGTATAGAATATGATGATGGGGATTGTGTGGAGAAGACAAAAAAGGAGAAAGTCTCACATCAACGAGGCTAATCAATGAGCTATGGAGATGCCCATCAATTGATGTTAATGCAAGGAGTAGGGATTGCCATGCAACGGATGCACTAGAGCTAAGAATGCTCAACAAAAGAAAACTAGTGGGTGTGCATCCAACTTGCTTGCTCATGAAGACCTAGGGCATTTTGAGGAAGCCCGTTGTTGGAATATACAAGCCAAGTTCTATAATGAAAAATTCCCACTAGTATGAACAAGACAACTTATGAGACTCACTATATGAAAATCATGGTGCTACTTTGAAGCACAATATATGAGACTCACTACATGAAGAACAAGGTGCTACTTTGAAGCACAAGTGTGGAAAAAGAGATAGTAGCATTGCCCTTTTTATTTTCTCTTTTTTTGGGCCTTTCTTTTTTTCTTTTTGGCCTTTCTCTCTCTTTTTTTTGATTGGCCAATGCTCTAATAATGATGATCATCACACTTCTATTGATTACAACATAATGATTACAACTCGATACTAGAACAAGATATGACTCTATATGAATGCCTCCGGCGGTGTACCGGGATGGTGCAATGAATCAAGAGTGACATGTATGAAAAATAATGCATGGTGGCTTTGCCACAAATACGATGTCAACTACAAGGTCATGCAATGGCAATATGACAAAAGTAAAGCATGTCATGATGATGATGATGATGGAAGTTGCATGGCAATATATCTCGGAATGGCTACGGAAATGCCATGATAGGTAGGTATGGTGGCTGTTTTGAGGAAGATATAGGGAGGTTTATGTGTGAAAGAGCGTATCATATCACGGGGTTTGGATGCACCGGCAAAGTTTGCACCAACTCTCAATGTGAGAAAGGGCAATGCACGGTACCGAAGAGGCTAGCAAATGGCGGAAAGGTAAAAGTGCGTATAATCCATGGACTCAACATTAGTCAAAAGAACTCATATACTTATTACAAAAATTTAGAAGTCATCAAAAATCAAGTACTGCGCGCATGCTCCTAGGGGGATAGATTGGTAGGAAAAGACCATCGCTCGTCCCCGACCGCCACTCATAAGGATGCACAAGCCAGGTACACTTCATGCTTCAAATTTGTTACACAAATTTAACCATACGTGCATGCTACGGGACTTGCTAACTTCAACACAAGTATTTCTCAAATTCACAACTTCTCAACTAGCACGACTATGATATTATCACCTCCATATATCAAAACAATTATCAAGCATCAAACTTATCTTAGTATTCAACCCACTAAAAAGAAAGTTTCACATATCTTGAATACCAAGTATATTAATATTAAGAAAATTACCATGCTATTAACGACTCTCAAAATAATCTAAGTGAAGCATGAGAGATCAAGTTTCTTTAAAACAAACCACCACTGTGCTCTAAAAGATCTAAGTGAAGCACTAGAGCAAAAATTATCATGCTCAAAAAGATATAAGTGAAGCACATAGAGTATCCTAACAAATTTCAATTCATACATGGCTCTCTCAAAAGGTGTGTACAGCAAGGATGATTGTGGTAGACTAACAAGCAAAGACACAAATAATACAAGACGCTCCAAGCAAAACACATATCATGTGGTGAATAAAAATATAGCTCCAAGTAAATTACCGATGGAAGTGGACGAAAGAGGGGATGCCTTCCGGGGCATCCCCAAGCTTTGACTTTTTGGTGTCCTTGGATTATCTTGGGGGTGCCATGGGCATCCCCAAGCTTAGGCTCTTGCCACTCCTTGTTCCATAATCCACCAAAAGAATTCACCCAAAACTTGAAAACTTCACAACACAAAACTCAATAGAAATCTCGTGAGCTCCGTTAGAGAAAGAAAACAAAAGACTACTTTAAGGTAATGTAGTGAACTTGTTATTTATTTGTATTGGTGTTAAACCTACTGTATTCCAACTTCTCTATGGTTTATAAACTATTTTACTAGCCATAGATTCATCAAAATAAGCAAACAACACACGCAAAACAGAATCTGTCAAAAACAGAACAGTCTGTAGTAATCTGTTACTAATGCAAACTTCTGGAACCCAAAAAATTCTACCAAAATTAGAAGACCTGGGCAATTTGTTTATTGATCAGCAGCAATTGGAATGACTATTTTATCACGTTCTGGTGATTTTTAACAATTCAGGCACTGAGCGCAAAGATTCTGGAAATTACAGCAAGATCAAATAACTATCTTCCAATAAGATCTAATAGGTTTAACTTGGCACAAACACTAATTAAAAGATAAAACCACATCTAAACAGAATCTAGATGGATTATTTATTACTAAACAGAACCAAAAATCAAGAAACAAAAATAAAATTGGGTTGCCTCCCAACAAGCGCTTATAGTTTAATGCCCCTAGCTAGGCATTATGATTTCAATGATGCTCACATAAAAGATAAGAATTGAAACATAAAGAGAGCATCATGAAGAATATGACTAGCACATTTAAGTCTAACCCACTTCCTATGCATAGGGATTTTGTGAGCAAACAACTTATGAGAACAATAATCAACTAGCATAGGAGGGTAACACAAGCATAGCTTCAAAAATTTAAGCACATAGAGAGGAAACTTGATATTATTGCAATTCCTACAAGCATATGTTCCTCCCTCATAATAATTTTCAGTAGCATCATGAATGAATTCATCAATATAACCAGCACCTAAAGCATTCTTTTCATGATCTACTTGCATAGAAATTTTATTACTCTCCACATAAGCAAAATTCTTCTCATTCGGAATAGTAGTGGGAGCAAACTCAACAAAATAACTATCATATGATTGAAAATTAAGATCAAGATGACAAGTTTCATGGTTATCATTATTCTTTAAAGCATAAGTGTCATCACAATAATCACCATAGATAGGCGGCATGCTTTCATCATAGTAAATTTGCTCATCAAAGCTTGGGGGACAAAAAATATCATCTTCATCAAACATAGCTTCCCCAAGCTTGTGGCTTTGCATATCATTAGCATCATGGATATTCAAGGAATTCATACTAACAACATTGCAATCATGCTCATCATTCACATATTTAGTGCCAAACAATTTAGAGATTTCTTCTTCTAGCACTTGAGCACAATTATCCTTTCCATCATACTCACGAAAGATATTAAAAAGGTGAAGCGTATGACACAAACTCAATTCCATTTTTTGGTAGTTTTCTTTTATAAACTAGACTAGTGCTAAAATAAGAAACAAAAAGATTCGATTGCAAGATCTAAAGATATACCTTCACTTACCTAGCCTCCCCGGCAACGGCGCCAGAAAAGAGCTTGATGTCTACTACACAACCTTCTTCTTGTAGACGTTGTTGGGCCTCCAAGTGCAGAGGTTTGTAGGACAGTAGAAAATTTCCCTCAAGTGGATGACCTAAGGTTTATCAATCCGTAGGAGGCGTAGGATGAAGATGGTCTCTCTCAAGCAACCCTGCAACCAAATAACAAAGAGTCTCTTGTGTCCCCAACACACCCAATACAATGGTAAATTGTATAGGTGCACTAGTTCGGCGAAGAGATGGTGATACAAGTGCAATATGGATAGTAGATAATAGTTTTTGTAATCTGAAATAATAAAAACAACAAGGTAGCAAGTGATAAAAGTGAGTGTAAACGGTATTGCAATGATAGGAAATAAGGCCTAGGGTTCATAATTTCGCTAGTGTAAGTTCTCTCAACAATAATAACATAGATAGATCATATAACGAGCCCTCAACATGCAACAAAGAGTCACTCCAAAGCCACTAATAGCGGATAACAAACGTAGAGATTATGGTAGGGTACGAAACCACCTCAAAGTTATTCTTTCAAATCAATCCGTTGGGCTATTCCTATAAGTGTCACAAACAACCCTGGAGTTTTTACTAGAATAACACCTTAAGATACAAATCAACCAAAACCCTAATGTCACCTAGATACTCCATTGTCACCTCAAGTATCCGTGGGCATGATTATACGATATGCATCACACAATCTCAGATTTATCCAACCAACATAAAAGTACTTCAAATAGTGCCCCAAAGTTTCTACCGGAGAATCAAGAACGTGTGCCAACCCCTATGCATAGGTTCATGGGCGGAACCCGCAAGTTGGTCACCAAAACATACATCAAGTGGCACGTGATATCCCATTGTCACCACAGATAAGCACGGCAAGACATACATCAAGTGTTCATAAGAGACTCAATCCGATAAGATAACTTCAAAGGGGAAACTCAATTCATCACAAGAGAGTAGAGGGGGAGAAGAAACATAAGATCCAACTACAATAGCAAAGCTCGGGATACATCAAGATCGTGCCATAGATGGAACACGAGAGAGAACACGAGAGAGAGAGATCAAACACATAGCTACTAGTACATACCCTCAGCCCCGAGGGTGAACTACTCCCTCCTCGTCATGGATAGCGCCGGGATGATGAAGATGGCCACCGGAGATGGATCCCCCCTCCGGCAGGGTACCGGAAAGGGGTCCCGATTGGTTTTTCGTGGTTCTGGAGGCTTGCGGTGGCGGAACTCCCAATCTATCTTCTGTTCTGGAAGTTTTAGGGTACGACGGTATATATGGGTGCAGGGAGAACGTCGGTGGAGCTACGGGGGCCCCACGAGGCAGGGGGCGCGCCCAGGGGGGAGGGCGCGCCCCCCACCCTCGTGAGCACGTCCCGTATCTTCTGACGTGGGGTCCAAGTCCATCAGGTGGGTTTCCTTCCAAAAATAACTTCTCCAGTTGATTTCATTCCGTTTTGACTCCGTCTGATATTCCTTTTCCTCGAAACACTGAAATAGGCATAAAACAGCAATTCTGGGCTGGGCCTCCGGTTAATAGGTTAGTCCCAAAAATAATATAAAAGTGGAAAATAAAGCCCAATATAGTCCAAAACAGTATATAAAGTAGCATGGAGCAATCAAAAATTATAGATACGTTGGAGACGTATCAGGGGTCCCGAATTGTGCGTCTAAGGCGGATGGTAACATGAGGCAGGGGACACGATGTTTACCCAGGTTTAGGCCCTCTTGATGGAGGTAATATCCTACGTCCTGCTTGATTGTTCTTGATGATATGAGTATTATAAGAGTTGATCTACCACGAGATCGTAGAGGCTAAACCCTAGAAGCTAGCCTATGATTTGATTGTATGTTGTCCTACGGACTAAACCCTCCGGTTTATATAGACACCGGAGGGGGCTAGGGTTACACAGAGTTGGTTACAAGGAAGAAGATCTACATATCTGTATTGCCAAGCTTGCCTTCCACGCCAAGGAGAGTCCCATCTGGACACGGGATGAAGTATTCAATCTTGTATCTTCATAGTCCAACAGTCCAGCTATCCGGAGACCCCCTAATCCAGGACTCCCTTAATGGCGGTGAAGTTGTTGGTGAAGATTGCGGTGATAATGATGGCCACGACAGCGTTCCAGCGCCACCAAAAGAGAAGGGGAGAGGGGGCCCCTTTGTCTTCTTATTCCTTGGCCTCCTCCCTAGATGGGAGAAGAGTTTCCCCTCTGGTCCTTGGCCTCCATGGCGTGGGAGGGGCGAGCGCCCCTTCGAGATTGGATCTGTCTCTCTGTCTCTCTGTGTTTCTGCGTTCTCAGATTCTACCCTTTCACCGTTTCTTATATTCCCGAAGATCCGTAACTCCGGTTGGGCTGAAATTTTAACACGATCTCTATCTGGATATTAGCTTTCTTGCAGCGAAAGAAGGGCATCGACCGCCTTACGGGGTGGCCACGAGGGTCAGGGGCGCGCCTGCCCCCCTGGGGCGCGCCCCCTGCCTCATGGCCCCCTCGGGCATCGTCTCGCGTGGATTTTTGTTCCCAAAAATCATATATATTCCAAAAAAATCTCTGTCAATTTTTATCCCGTTTGGACTCCATTTGATATGGATATTCTGCGAAACATAAAACATGCAACAAACAGGAACTGGCACTGGGCACTGGATCAATATGTTAGTCCCAAAAATAGTATAAAAAGTTGCCAAAAGTATATGAAAGTTGTAGAATATTGGCATGGAAAAATAAAAAATTAAAGATACGACAGAGACATATCAAGTACTAGCTGACGCTCTTGGTTGTTGGATACAGGACGAAGAACTGAGATGGGCTCGACAAAGAGGGGCTCTGAGGGAGCAGTCCAATCTTTCTTCGAAGACTTTGTCTTCCGCTTCTTGGGTTGTGGGGTATCATCAGTGGCATTCTTGTTCTTGCGCTTTCTAGCTTCGGCCTCAACTGCCCTTGTCTTCTTCAGTTCTGAAGCAGCTGTTGGGATCTTAGGCTTCGAGCCTGTCATGCTGGCAGGGAAGACAATGCTAGGTGCTTCCTGCCTTACTTCTTCAGTGTGTCCTGCAGCAGACTTCTTCTTTTTGGCAGCCATTCTGGGGCCGATGCCAGGGCGCCCTAGTGCCTTGCGCTTCTCAGCCTCATTGTGCGCTTGCACACTTTTCCCAACAAAGTCTTTCATTCTCTCTCTGGAACCTTTAGCTTCCTCGCGTTTCTGGTGAAACTGCTCTTTGAGCTCATGCAGCATCTGCTTGAAGCTTTGAACATCAGCCACGCTGAGATTGGCCATATTCCTCTTGAACTAAGCTTTCTAATTTTTTTGGTATTTCATGTTCCATATCCATAACTAAAGGTAAAGAGCAACTAAGAACAGCAAATAAAAATTACTTAGTGATAAAGCAAACAAGCACACACGAGAAATTCACCCCACGCTATTGCTTCCCGGCAACGGCGCCAGAAAAAGGTCTTGATAACCCACAAGTATAGGGGATCGCAACAGTTTTCGATAAGTAAGAGTGTCAAACCCAACGAGGAGATAAAGGCAGAGCAAATATTTCCTCAAGTTCTATCAACCACCGATACAACTCTACGCACGCTTGATGTTCGCTTTACCCAGAACAAGTATGAAACTAGAAGTACTTTGTAGGTGTTGTTGGATAGGTTTGCAAGATAATAAAGATTACATAAATAAAAAGTAGGGGCTGTTTAGGTAAATACACAACTAAATTAGTTTTAGTAAAGAGCTATTTTTTTGTTACGAGAAAGTTATTTGTCCCTAGGCAATTGATAACTAGACCGGTAATCATTATTGCAATTTTATATGAGGGAGAGGCATAAGCTAACATACTTTCTCTACTTGGATCATATGCACTTATGATTGGAACTCTAGCAAGCATCCGCAACTACTAAAGATCATTAAGGTAAAACCCAACCATAGCATTAAAGTATCAAGTCCTCTTTATCCCATACGCAACAACCCCCTTACTCGGGTTTGTGTTTCAGTCACTCACGCAACCCACTATAAGCGAATCATGAACGTATTGCAACACCCTACAGCGGGGATCCCTCATGCTTGCGCGACACGAAGAGCACCATAGGACAGCACCAATAATAAAACATGCAACTCAAACCAATCACGATCATCAAATAACCCATAGGACAAAACGGATCTACTCAAACATCATAGGATAGCCATACATCATTGGGAAATAATATATAATGTTGAGCACCATGTTTAAGTAGAGATTATAGAGGGTAAGAGAGAGGTTACACCTCTGCATATAGGGGGAAGAGTTGGTGATGATGGCGGTGAAGTTGTTGGTGAAGATTGCGGTGATGATGACCACGACAGTGTTCCGGCGCCACCGTAAGAGAAGGGGAGAGGGGGGGCCCTTCGTATTCTTCTTCCTTGACCTCCACCCTAGATGGGAGAAGGTTTTCCCCTCTGGTCCTTGGCCTCCATGGCGTGGGAGGGGCGAGAGCCCCTCCGAGATTGGATCTGTCTCTCTGTCTCTCTCTGTTTTTGCGTTCCCAGATTCTGCCGTTTCACCGTTTCTTATTTTCCCGGAGATCTGTAACTCCGATTGGGCTGAAATTTTAACACAATCTCTATCTGGATTTTAGCTTTCTTGCGGTGAAAGAAGGGCACCAACCACCTTATGGGGTGGCCACGAGGGCCCAGGGCGCGCCTGCCCCCCTGGGGCGCACCCCCCTGCCTCATGGCCCCCTAGGGCATCGTCTCGCTTGGATTTTTCTTCCCAAAAATCATATACTCCCTCCGTAAACTAATATAAGAGCATGTAGAATACTAAAATATTGATCTAAACGCTCTTATATTAGTTTATAGAGGGAGTATATTCCAAAAAATCTCTGTCAATTTTTATCTCGTTTGGACTCCGTTTGATATGGATATTCTGTGAAACAAACAATATGCAACAAACAGGAACTGGCACTGGGCACTGGATCAATATGTTAGTCCCAAAGTAGTATAAAAAGTTGCCAAAAGTATATGAATGTTGAATAATATTGGCATGGAACAATCAAAAATTATAGATACGATGGAGACGTATCATCCGTCTGCCATGCTATACTATCAGGTCGTGATCACCTGGGAGGTGATCACGGGTATATACATATATTCATACATACTATACAGGTGGTGACTAAAGTCGGGTCGGTTCGTAGAGTACCCGCAAGTGATTCCGATGTGGGAGGGCTGAAGGGGCAGGTGGCTCCATCCAGGTAGTGGTGGGCCTGAGTTCCTGACGGCCCCCAACTGTTACTTTGTGGTGGAGCGATAGGGCAGGTTGAGACCACTTAGGAGAGAGGTGGGCCTGGCCCTGGTCGGCGTCCACGGATACTTCAATTAACACGCTTAATGAGATCTTGGTATTTGATCTGAGTCTGGCCACTGGCCTATACGGACTAACCAGCTACGCGGGAATAGTTATGGGCACTCGACGTCGTGGTATCAGCCGAAGCCTTTGTGATGTCAGCGACAGAGCGGTGCGTGGCAGATTGGACCGTAAGCCTGCTCTTGTATTAAGGGGGCTAGGTCTACTTCCGGTCGCCCTCGCAACATGCAGGTGTGCAATGGGAGATGGGCCCAGACCCCTCTGTTGTGCCTAGGTGGGGCTGCGACGTGTTGATCTTCCAAGGCCGGGCAAGACCCAGGAAAGTGTGTCCGGCCAGAGGGATCGAGCGTGTTGGGTTATGTGGTGCACCCCTACAGGGAAGTTTATCTGTTCAAATAGCCATGTCCTTCGGTAAAAGGACGACCCGGAGTTGTACCTTGACCTTATGACAACTAGAACCGCATACTTAATAAAACACACCCTTCCAAGTGCCAGATATAACCCCGCTGATCGCTCTCTCACAGGGCGATGATGGGAGGATCACCGGGTAGGATTATGCTATGCGATGATACTTGGTTAACTTACCATCTACTCTCTTCTATATGCTTCAAGACGGAGGCTGTCAGAAGCGTAGTCCTCGATAGGACTAGCTATCCCCCTCTTATTCTGGCATTCTGCAGTTCAGTCCATAGATACTACCATTTTCATTGATACCAATGCATATGTAGTGTAGATCCTTGCTTGCGAGTACTTGGATGAGTACTCACGGTTGCTTTGCTACTTCCTTTTCCCCTTCCCCAGTTATTGCAATCATATGATGGAGTCCAGGAGCCAGAGGATCCCGAGGATGTTTCTACATGGAGTTCGGCTTCGAGGGGTAGTTAGGAGGTCCCAGGAAGGAGGCCTTGCCTTTTCGATCGTTGCTATTTTTGTGCTAGCCTTCTTAAGGCAAACTTGTTTAACCTATGTCTGTACTCAGATATTGTTGCTTCCGCTGACTCTTGTGCCTTCGAGCATTTGTATTCGAGCCTTCGAGGCCCATGGATTGTAATATAAAGCTTGTATTATTTTAATTTGTGTCTAGAGTTTTGTTGTGATATCTTCCCGTGAGTCCCTAATCTTGAGCGTACACATTTGCATGTATGATTAGTGTACGGTCAAATCAGGGGCTTCACAAGTTGGTATCAGAGCCGACTGTCTATAGGAATCCCCCTTCCAAACTCCTTGGCGGAAATTGAGTCTAGACATTGAAATTTTTTTACTAACATGGTTGTGCGGCTTACGGGCCCACGTCGCCATTGTGTGGTATTAGGATCTTTTACTCCTCGTCTATACTCTGGGACTCTGATCTCTCTTCTATTCAGGTTAAATTATTTTACTAAATCTGACTCTAGGTTCTCGTAAATACTTTCTCCCGGAGAGCCACTCGGTGCGAACGATCGCTTGCTTCACCAGAGGATTCCGAAGACACTCTACGATGTTCTCTCGGGACTATGTTGATGACCCACAAGTATAGGGGATCTATCGTAGTCCTTTCGATAAGTAAGAGTGTCGAACCCAACGAGGAGCAAAAGGAAATGATAAGCAGTTTTCAGTAAGGTATTCTCTGCAAGCATTGAAATTATCGGTGACAAATAGTTTTGTGATAAGGTAATTTGTAACGAGTAGCATGTAATAAAAGTAAATAAGGTGCAGCAAGATGGCCCAATCCTTTTTGTAGCAAAGGACAAGCCTGGACAAACTCTTATATGAAGGAAAGCGCTCCCGAGGACACATGGGAATTATCGTCAAGCTAGTTTTCATCACGTTCATATGATTCGCGTTTGGTACTTTGATAATTTGATATGTGGATGGACCAGTGCTTGGGTACTGTCCTTACTTGGACAAGCATCCCACTTATGATTAACCCCTATTGCAAGCATTCGCAACTACAACAAAAGTATTAAGGTAAACCTAACCATAGCATGAAACATATGGATCCAAATCAGCCCCTTATGAAGCAACGCATAAACTAGGGTTTAAGCTTCTGTCACTCTAGCAACCAATCATCTACTAATTACTTCCCAATCCCTCCCCCTAGGCCCAAACAATGGTGAAGTTTCATGTAGTCGACATTCACATGACACCACTAGAGGGTTGACAACATACATCTCATCAAAATATCGAACGAAAACCAAATTCACATGACTACTAATAGCAGGACTTCTCCCATGTCCTCAAGAACAAACATAACTACTCACAAAGCATATTCATGTTCATAATCAGAGGGGTATTAATATGCATAATGGATCTGAACATATGATCTTCCACCAAGTAAACCAACTAGCATCAACTACAAGGAGTAATCAACACTACTAGCAACCCATAGGTACCAATCTGAGGTTTGGATACAAAGATTGGATACAAGAGATGAACTAGGGTTTGAGATGAGATGGTGTTGGTGAAGATATTGATGAAGATTGACCCCCTCCCGATGAGAGGATCGTTGGTGATGACAATGGTGATGATTTCCCCCTCCCGGAGGGAAGTTTCCCTGGCAGAACAGCTATGCCGGAGCCCTAGATCGGTTCCGCCTCGTGGCGGCGGAGTTTCTTCTCCAAAGATTTCTTATGATTTTTTTCTCGGACGAAAGACCTCATATAGCAGAAGATGGGCATTGGAGGGGCACCAGGGGGCCCACAAGGTAGGGGGCACGCCCAGGGGTGTAGGGCGCGCCCCCCACCCTCGTGGTCAGGGTGTGGGCCCCCTCTAGAACTTCTTTTGCCCAATATTTTTTTATACATTATGGAAATAACTTCTGTGAAGTTTCAGGACTTTTGGAGTTGTGCAGAATATGTCTCGAATATTTGCTCCTTTTCCAGCCAAGAATCCCAGCTCCCGGCATTCCCCCTCTTCATGTAAACCTTGTAAAATAAGAGAGAATATGCATAAGTATTGTGACATAATGTGTAATAACAGCCCATAATGCAATAAATATCGATATAAAAGCATGATGCAAAATGGACTTATCATATGTGTCATCGCTTTTACAATTCCCTACCACCAATGTATCCTTATGGATAACTACCTACATTTGTCATTCATACATTCATCCCCAGTTGATCTTGTTATTGCAAGATACATCGAAATTCTCTCTATTGATACGAGAATACCTTGTGCATATTGCCTTGCAGTTCTTTACCACATGAATACCCCTACAAATAATTACTCGCACTTATCGAGTATTCATCCATCCCCAGTTGTTCATATGTTTCATATGATACTTTGAAATTCTATCTGATCTTTCAAGAATCCTCTTTAAAACTATTGCTCTGCATATACTTGTCTGCTTGCATTATGGATGCTTCCCATAGGTCTAGCAACATTCATTAGTCTCCTTTGACACCGTCATTTTGATCCTATTGATTCAACATGAGTGCAAATGCACGCAATCATTGGTTGATCCTTTTAAAATTATCTTCCAGCTGAGATGTCATTTTGAACATGAGCTGGTTATCGACCAATCAAATTGTCGTCGATTGTACCCCTGAGTCTATTCAGCTTACCCATCCTTAATCAGAGCGTTTGCTTCTGATCCCTTGAATCAGAAATCATAATTCTTTACAATTGAGCTTTGAATTAGTTAGTTGTTTCTATAATCCAATACATTTGTATTGTTTCTTCCTCTGGTTGTGTGCCAATGCTCACATCAGCTCCATTATGGATCGTCGGATCCTTTGTTGAATTATCATCCGACAGTGTCCTTTGTACACAAAAACCTCGAGAAGTTCTTTCCTTGATACATAATTCTATTGGTAAATCATATTCTCTGATTTGGCCAAACCAAGCTCTGCTTTTGAGCTGGTGATATTTACTCTTGAAATTTGTGGTATATGTTTCTAAGATGCCCCAATGGGTTGAAGCTATACCTTCCCAAAAATTGTACAAACCTCAAGGTTTTCATAAGTCATACCCTTCTGGTGTTTTACTAAATAATTTTCTACCATACAACTTCTTTGAAGACGAGAAGTGAATGAAATGTCATGCATTAAAGAAGTGGGAGTCGGCCTTGAACCCTGTGTTCATGCCCATGGACACGATGTATACCTTATCATGGAAGCTTCTCGTAATAATAACTATTTCCTTGAAATAATATCCTTTGGTATCGGTGAATTTATCCTTTGCAATCGTGTTTCCAACCATATGTTCTTCTCTGATCCCATTTCACGGGCAAGTTTAAGCACTTGTCTTCTGTGGATCAATACACCAGTCCAACCTTTACTTTGATACCGTCTAGTATTACACCCTGGTATCTCGAGAATGTCATGGAACTGCATAACTTTTTATGGGATCTTCATCAGCTATTATTTCTCACTGAATCCAATTTTTCTTGCGTTCTGGGTTGTCGTCAACCGAGAACACCGAATAGTGAATCGAGTCCGCACTCCGATTCAATAACTCTTAAGTAATTTTCGTTGCTTACGAGTTTAATAACCCTTCAAGTCATTCCTAACCTGATCGGCTATATCATTATCATGCTGATTTTATATGTGCTACCTGGTTCTTAATCCTGGAGCACAACTTTTGACGATGAGCTAAGCTTACGTCGATCTTCCCTGTCTTATCGTTTCACCTTGAAGAGCAAGCCTGATTCTGAGTTGGCGTCGTATCCATGGATCCAATAATCTTTCGCTGCATCAGTCCTTTTTCTGGATGCAGTCGCTGTTTGATTACTTCTTCGTGGAGCCTCTCGACAAATTTTTCTTGATCTTTGTCAACATTTTGACTCCTTCCAGTATATTAATCGAGTTCATGATGATAAGTGCCATCTTCATCCCTTAGTAATTTGAGTTACCACCGACAACATCCTTACCTTCATATCATGACAAACTTGTTCATGATACGGATGCAACTTGCTATTCGGCTTGTATCATGATCTACCTTGAAGTAATATTGTCTTGTATGTCAAGAATGTTGTGAGAATTCCACCACCTCTTAAGAAATTCTTGGTATAATGATACTTCTCACCCTCACCATTCTTTCTTGGTACCCGTGTTGTTTCCAATCAGAATATCGACGATTGGACTGTAATGTGTAAAATTCAAAATTACTAGCAACCTTATTGATTGTAAGATAATGTACGATAGTTTCATTCCTTGTGTTTTGGTTATTGAATCACCATTCTAAACATTAATCATGCTACCTAAGCCCATATTATGGGTGCACTTTTCAACCAATGGTTAATTGTGTGTGTTTTCCTCGAGCATACACCATTATACCATCTATTTTAACAAATGTTATCTCCTTGTTCACATAATTGTGGAAATCCATCTTGTTGGAAATCTTGTTGAATTGTTGCTGAGGCCATCAGCCACCTCCTCATCCTATCATTGGTTTAATGATGAACTCTTGTTTTGGAACTTGCTTCCATGGTCCATTTCCGGAGAATCTTACAATGTCATCCCGTCAAATTGTGTTGCACCTTTGCTTCTCAGACATCCTGAGTCCGAGGTATCCTAACACCAATCAGATCTGAAACTCGGTCAGATATGATGGTTGGAACATTTTCCAAGAGTTATAACATTGGTCTCTACATAACTCGGTAAGGTGGTGTATTTGCTTAGCAGCCCTGACCAGAGGACCTATTGTTGTAGTATATGTATCCTTTTATCAAGGTTAGCCATTCTTCCATGAGAAAATTGTAAGACTTATTCTATAAGTTGTTCCTGATGGATCATTTGTGTTTCCAAAGTCTGATATTCACATGTTCGCCATGTCAATCCTATCTCGAAGCATGTCTATGGTACTCCAATTTTCTACAAGAACATTTGAAGCCCAATGTTAAATGTTTCCTGCTCAATTATCCAAACACCGTTGTATGGGTAATGTCATGAAATTTCTCTCCCCTTACCTAAATGGTTTTGTACTTTCTATCATGTCATGGATATCATGCTCTGATTGTCCTTGGGAAGGATATACTCCTGAAATATGTGTTTAAACACATTTTCCATTCCATTGTTCTGTTTAATCTGACAATCACATTTTCCTTTCCATTGTTTTGTTTAACCTTTTCTGTAATCTGACTTAGCTGAGCAGAGATAATTCCCTGCCTAGTTGAGCACCTCGTCGTATCACTCTGTCAGCAAGACCATGTTACTATTGTTGATGAAATTCCGGTAGCCACCGATGGACGAGAACAATGCCTATTGGTCCGCCTCGTTCAATGAGCAGAAAAATGGTTCTCTTCGTCCCTCGCCCTTGGTACCGACGTGGCCGACATAATTGATAGGCTATCCTCTAACATGCCTTGTTATCATGACTGTGCAAAATATCACCGCCCTTTCTACTTTTAACCCACATGCTGGGCCCATAACCCACAGGTCCCAGGATTGAAACCTGACTGTCCTGTATACCCCTATCTTCGAAGTTATTCCTCATGATTAGTGATGACCCACAAGTGTAGGGGATCTATCGTAGCCTTTTTGATAAGTAAGAGTGTCGAACCCAATGAGGAGTAGAAGGAAATGATAAGCGGTTTTCAGCAAGGTATTCTCTGCAAGCACTGAAATTACCGGTAACAGATAGTTTTGTGATAAGGTAATTTGTAACGAGTAGCAAGTAATAAAAGTAAATAAGGTGCAGCAAGATGGCCCAATCCTTTTTGTAGCAAAGGACAAGCCTGGACAAACTCTTATATGAAGGAAAGCGCTCCCGAGGACACATGGGAATTATCATCAAGCTAGTTTTCATCACGTTCATATGATTCGCGTTCGGTACTTTGATAATTTGATATGTGGGTGGACTGGTGCTTGGGTGCTATCCTTACTTGGACAAGCATCCCACTTATGATTAAACCCTATTGCAAGCATCCGCAACTACAACAGAAGTATTAAGGTAAACCTAACCATAGCATGAAACATATGGATCCAAATCAGCCCCTTACGAAGCAACACATAAACTAGGGTTTAAGCTTCTGTCACTCTAGCAACCCATCATCTACTTATTACTTCCCAATGCCTCCCTCTAGGCCCAAACAATGGTGAAGTGTCATGTAGTCGACGTTCACATGACACCACTAGAGGGATAACAACATACAAGTCATCAAAATATCGAACGAATACCAAATTCACATGACTACTAATAGCAAGACTTCTCCCATGTCCTCAAGAACAAACGTAACTACTCACAAAGCATATTCATGTTCATAATCAGAGGGGTATTAATATGCATAATGGATCTGAACATATAATCTTCCACCAAGTAAACCAACTAGCATCAACTACAAGGAGTAATCAACACTACTAGCAACCCACAGGTACTAATCTGAGGTTTGGATACAAAGATTGGATACAAGAGATGAACTAGGGTTTGAGATGAGATGGTGCTAGTGAAGATGTTGATGGAGATTGACCCCCTCTCGATGAGAGGATCGTTGGTGATGACAATGGTGATGATTTCCCCCTCACGGAGGGAAGTTTCCCCGGCAGAACAGCTCCGCCGGAGCCCTAGATTGGTTCCGCCAAGGTTCCGCCTCGTGGCGGCGGAGTCTCGTCCCGAAAGATTGCTTATGATTTTTTATCGACGAAAGACTCCATATAGCAGAAGATGGGCATCGGAGGGCCAGCAGGGGGCCCATGAGGCAGGGGGCGCGCCCAGGGGGGTAGGGCGCGCCCCCCACCCTCGTGGCTGGTGGGTGGCCCCCCTCTGGTACTTCTTGCGCTCAGTATTTTTTATATATTCTGGAAATAACTTCCGTGAAGTTTCAGGACTTTTGGAGCTGTGCCGAATAGGTCTCTAATATTTGCTCCTTTTCCAGCCCAGAATTCCAGCTACCGGCATTCTCCTCTTTATGTAAACCTTGTAAAATAAGAGAGAATAGGCACAAGTATTGTGACATAATGTGTAATAACAGCCCATAATGCAATAAATATCGATATAAAAGCATGATGTAAAATGGACGTGTCAATTCCCCCAAGCTTAGACCTCGCTTGTCCTCAAGCGAAAGCCGAAATCAAAAAATATGTCCACATGTTTAGAGATAGAGGTGTCGACAAAAATAAAATGCGGACATGAGGGCATCATGATCATTCTTAGGACAGCAACATATATGATCTCTTATGCTAAAGCGACATTTCAATCACAATTTCAAGTATGAATCATAAACTTCATTGAGAACCAACAAACTCTAATCTCAGTCATTGAGGCAATTGCAATTTATCATAACATAAGAAAGAGTCAATATAAGAGCTTTTCAGCAAGTCCACATACTCAACCATCTTTTATTGTTTCACAATTGCTAACACTCACGCAATATTTATGGGTGTGAATTTTTAACCGGACACAGAGAAAGATAGGGGCTTATAGTTTTGCCTCCCAACGTTTTACCTCAAGGGTAATGTCAACAATAATAGTTCATGAAGACTCACATCCAATTAGCTATATATATCAGGATCTTTCCAACACATTGTGCTTGCCAAAGGATAAAATGTAAAAAGGAAAGGTGAAGATCAACATGACTCTTATGTAAGGTAGAAGATAAAAGTAAAAGATAGGCCCTTTGCAGAGGGAAGCAGAGGTTGTCATGCACTTTTATGGTTGGATGCACAAAATCTTAATGCAAAAGAACGTCACTTTATATTGCCACTTGTGATATGGACCTTTATTATGCAGTCCGTCGCTTTTATTTCTTCCACGTCACAAGATCGTATAAAGCTTATTTTCTCCAAATTAATAAGTCATACATATTTAGAAAGCATTTTTATTGCTTGCACCGATGAAAACTTACTTGAAGGATCTTACTCAATCCATAGGTAGATATGGTGGACTCTCATGGCAGAACTGGGTTTAGGGATATTTGGAAGTACAAGTAGTATTTCTACTTGGTGCAGAGAACTTGGCTAGAATGGGAGGGAAAGGCAAGCTCAACATGTTGGATGATCCATGACAATATAATTTATCTCAGATGTAAGAAAACATAACCCATTGCGTTGTCTTCCTTGTCCAACGTCAACTCTTAGCATGTCATACTTTAATGAGTGCTCACAATCATAAAAGATGTCCAAGATAGTATATTTATATGTGAACCTCTCTTTCTTTATTACTTCCTATTAGTTGCAATGATGACCAAAACTATGTTTGTCAACTCTCAACAACTTTTATTCATCATACTCTTTATATGTGAGCTCATTACTCTCCATAAGATCCATATGATCTCTTTTTTTCTTTTTATTTCTTCTCTTTTATTTTATTTAATTCCCTCAAGATCATAGCAAAATAATCAAGCCCTTGACTCAACACTAATATTTATTATATAGCTCACAGACTCGATTACATAGAGGGATCATAAAGAAAAACTCACAACTAGATCATACTAAAACATTATTCTACTAGATCAAGATATTATCAAAAGGATCGAACTAAGAAAACGGTAAAGATAAAAGTGATGGTGATACGATACCGGGGCACTCCCCCAAGCTTGGCAGTTGCCAAGAGGAGTGCCCATACCCATGTGATTATATCTCTTTTGCTGGTGAAGGAGTTGGAGTTGTTGATGATGTAGGCTTGTCGTCCCTCTTCCAAGGCATAGGCTCACCATCATATAAGGATGATCGAGTCTCCTGAGTCCTCAAGTCTGCAGCCAAACTCATCCTCTTGAATCTATATTCATACTCACAATTTTGATTTTGCAGGTCATAGATCTGGGCTTGGAGGTGCTCGATTTTCTCATGAAGCTTGAAGATGGCCTCCCCAATGTCCTTGACGTCCAGCTTCTGGTTGTTGGTGAACTCCGTGATCATTATGTGATTGGAGTCGAGTCCACGCTCCACCATCTCCTGACACTTGAAAACTTGTTACTCCAATGCCTCGAGCCTTGTCTCTGTGCTTCTGGTCCTCCTTGGTCCCTCGACATCGCGGATGTGCAACAACCCCTCACGCATCTCAATGATTTGAGGGTGTTGCAGCACCTCCGCAAGGTAGGGGTTGATGACCTTCTTGAAGAACTTGTCCTTGGGGGCACTTGAAGACGACATGACGACCTAGATCTATCAGAAAAACATCTCAAAACAAAGACGGGAGATATTTGCGTGATACGGTGGTAAAAACATTCGGGAGATTATATAATGAATTTTTACCGACCAAAAGAAGTATCGTGCAAGAAAACGGAGTCCGGAGAACACACAAGGTGCCCACGAGGCAGGGGGCGCGCCCAGGGGGTAGGGCGCGCCCTCCACCCTCGTGGAAGCCTCGTGTCCTTTCCGATCTGCTTCTTATTTTCCTATTTTTCTAATTATTCCAAAACGGAGAAAAATTGCCATTAAAATTGTGATGCCCCCGATTCAATCATACACTAATCATACACGCAAACGTGTACGATCAAGATCAGGGACTCACGGGAAGATATCACAACACAACTCTACAAATAAAATAAGTCATACAAGCATCATATTACAAGCCAGGGGCCTCGAGGGCTCGAATACAAGAGCTCAATCATAGACGAGCCAGCGGAAGCAACACTATCTGAGTACAAACGTAGGTTAAACAAGTTTGTCTTAAGAAGGCTAGCACAAACTAGGATACAGATCGAAAGAGGCGCAGGCCTCCTGCCTGGGATCCTCCTAAACTACTCCTGGTCATCGTTAGCGGGCTGCACGTAGTAGTAGGAACCTCCCGAGTAGTAGTAGTCGTCGACGGTGGCGCCTGGCTCCTGGGCTCCAACGTCTGGTCGCAGCAATCAGGTATAGAAAGGGGGAAAAGAGAGAGCAAAGCAACCGTGAGTACTCATCCAAAGTACTCGCAAGCAAGGAGCTACACTACATCGGTATGCATTGGTATCAAATGGAATAAGGATATCATATGTGGACTGAACTGCAGAATGCCGGAATAAGAGGGGGATAGCTAGTCCTATCGAAGACTACGCTTCTGGTAACCTCCATCTTGCAGCAGGAGAAGAGAGTAGATGGTAAGTTCACCAAGTAGCAACGTGTAGCATAATCCTACCCGGCGGTCCTCTCCTCGTCGCCCTGTTAGAGAGTGACCATCGGGTTGTATCTGGCACTTGGAAGGGTGTCTTTTATTAAGTATCTGGTTCTAGTTGTCATAAGGTCAAGGTACAACTCCAAGTCGTCCTGTTACCGAAGATCACGGCTATTCAAATAGATTAACTTCCCTGCAGGGGTGCACCACATAACCCAACACACTCAATCCCATTTGGTCGGACACACTTTCCTGGGTCATGCCCGGCCTCGGAAGATCAACACGTTGCAGCCCTATCTAGGCACAACAGAGAGGTCAGCACGCCGGTCTAAATCCTATGGCGCAGGGGTCTAGGCCCATCGCCCATTGCACACCTGCACATTGCGTACGCGGCCGGTGAGCAGACCTAACCTGCCTTATACAATAGCAGGCGTTCCAATCCAACCCGGCGCGCGCCGCTCAGTCGCTAACGTCATGAAGGCTTCGGCTGATACCACGACGTCGAGTGCCCATAACAGTCAACGCGTAGATGGTTAGTGTGTATAGGCCAGTAGCCAGACTTAGATCAAATACCAAGATCTCGTTTAGCGTGTTATTTTGATATAACCGCGAACGCCGACCAGGGCCATGCCCACCTCTCTCCTAGGTGGTCTCAACCTGCCCCGTCGCTTCGCCACAAAGATCCACATAGAGGGTTGTCGGGAAAGTATGTCCTTCCAGCCCCCAATTCGTGAATCAACCGCGGGTACTCCTCGAGCCAACCCGACTTTAGTCATCACATGTATCATGTATAAAGTATATAGTACATACCCGTGACCACCTCCCAAGTGATCACGGCCCGATAGTATAGCATGGCAGACAGACAAGAATGTAGGGCCACTGCTGATAATCTAGCATCCTATACTAAGTATTTAGGATTACAGGTAAGGTATCAACAGTTGTAGCAACAATGACAGGCTATGCATCAGAATAGGATTAACGGAAAGCAGTAACATGCTACACTACTCTAATGCAAGAAGTATAGAGGAGAGTAGGCGATATCTGGTGATCAAGCGGGGGCTTGCCTGGTTGCTCTGGCAAGAGAGAGGGGTCGTCAACATCATAGTCGTACTGGGTAGCAGCGGCGTCCGTCTTGGTGTCTAGCGAGAAAAGAGGGGGAAGAAACAATAAATATAATGCAAACAAATGCATGACGATGCATGACATGACAAAGCGTGATGCTAGGTGTGCCCTAACGCGGTACGAGGTGGTACCGGTGAAGGGGGAAAACATCCGGGAAAGTATTCCCGGTGTTTCGTGTTTTCGGACAGATGAACCAGAGGGGGAAAGTTGCATGTTCTCTATGCTAGGGATGCGTGGCGGACGAACGGGCTACGTATCTGGATTCGTCTCGTCGTTCTGAGAAACTTTCATGTTGAAAATAATTTAATCCGAGTTACGGATTAAAAGATATGATTTCCTAAAGATTTTATTATTATTCTGAAATTATTTTTAATTCGAAAATAAATGCTAAATTGCTAGGCGCACCCAGCACAGTGTACACAAAAGTGTACCCAGTGGCTGACAGGTGGGCCAGAGGGACCCAGTTGACCAGTCAACGTTTGACTGGTCAACATGGGTGGGACCCCGTGTCATTGACTGTTTTAGTCTATTCTAACAATTTAGTTAGTTTAGTTAGTTATTTGGTTAATCTCAATTATGATTAATTAGTTTAATTAATTGTTTAGTTTAGTTAATCAAAATTAATTAAGTTGATTATTTAATTAATTAATTAATTAACATTATTTATTTTATTTATTTTAAAAAAACGTTCCAGGGCAGTGGCCCACTTGTCACAGGCCCATGGCCTAACGGGCATAGAGCGGTGCAGGCGTTGAGGGCGAACGGGCACAGGGCGCCCGATGGGCGCGAGGGCCAGGCGCGGCGTCGCCCGAGCAGGAGCACCGACAAGCATGGCGGCTGTGGGGCCGGGCGGAGTGCGGCGAAGGAGGAAGCGGGGGCGAGGCGCGGAACGGCCGGAACGGGCTGCCGGCGGCAGTAGGCATAGCGCAGCAGCAGCCGCAGCACGCAGCAGAGAGCACGGGGGAGAGAAGAGGCGCCGCGGGGTGCAGCAAGAGGAGCGGCAGAACGGGCGCGGCGCGGCGTCCCAACCGCTGCCAGGGCAGGCGTGTGGTCGCGCAGACGTGCGTGCGCGGGCGGTGCATCAGGGGGGAGCGGTGCACGGCGGGGGTGGCCGCAGCGGGGCTGGGCGCAGGCATCGCGGCGCGCTGGCCGTGGCCGGATCTGGCGCGCAACAGCGGCGAAGAGGCGCGCAAGGGGCTGGCCAAGCGACAAGCTGCAGGCACAACGTCTGCGGTGGCCAGGGGCACGCATGGGCAGAGGGAGGACGGCATGCACGGCGACGTGGGGTGGTCGGGACCGGGAGAGAAAGGAGGCAGAGGGGGAAGGTTGCGCTCACCCCCATTGCAGGGGTTCTGCCGAGGCGCGAGGGGGTCCGTTGGGGAGGCGATCGGCGAGGACGATGCAGTTTGGCGGGGAGGCGGCGCCGACAAGGTGGCGGGCGAGGCGCCGGTGTCGGGGAAGTACGTCGCCGACGAGCAGCTCATCCGCGGCAGCAAGGTCGTCGGGCGATGCTGGGCAGCAGCGACGATGGGAGGCGGTGGTGAGCACCGGCGCGGGAGAGCGCGGGGTCGGCGGCTCGGTGCCCCCCGATACCGATTTGGATCGTGGAGGGAGGCAGAGGGAGGAGTGGGACTTGGGGGGAGTGGGGGAAGTGGGGAGGAATGGGGGCATCGTGCAGGGCGACGGGGATGGGCGTCATCCAGATCCAGGGACGAGAGGGAATGAGAGGGGATCGAGGAGGGGAGAGGCTAGGGTTCGGCCGACGTGGGGGGGCATATGGCCAGGGAGAGTGGGGTGATGGGCTGGCCTAGTGAGCGGCCGGTTGGGCCGTGGCCCAGGGAAGAGAGGGGGTTTTATTTTGTTTTGTCTTTTGTTCATTTTCTCCCGGTTTTATTTATTTTAGTTAGCAAACCATTTTTCAAAAATATAACCCCAGCTTCTAAATTATTATAATAACATAGGCCACTTCCTCAACAAACTTGGTGACCAAATGAATTAGTTTAAAATTTGTTTAGTATTTGCATTTAAATAATTGTTTTGCCAAGGTTTTATCTACTATTGTGCATTTAAATATCTTATTTAAATATGTGTTCTTCGACAAATCTACCTATGCAATAATTGTCACAACCGAACATTTTTTTATTGTTTGAAAACTTTTGTTGTTTAGTTTTACTTTAAGATTTGAATTTGAATCGGTTTTTGAACTAACAGGAGATTAGCAACCGAAATGGAGATGACGTGGCATGATTAGCAGAGTTTCAGTACAGCTTAAATATCCGGGCGTCACCAAAATTGTTTTGGAGTCGGTTTACTTACCGTACCACATACCTATTCCTTTTCGGAGTCTGAAACGTTCTGGAAAGTGTCCCTTATGTATTCCTCCGGGGTTACGGTTTCAATAATATTGGTTTCAACATTTATGGGATTACCTGAGATATAATGTTTGATTCTTTGACCGTTCACCACCTTTGGATGTGTGCCTTTGAAGTTGTTGATTTTTATGGCACCGGAACGATAGACCTCCTCGATAACGTCAGGACATTCCCATTTGGAGAGAAGTTTTCCTGCAATAAATCTTAAACAAGAGTTCTATAACAATACATAATCACCTACATTGAACTCACACTTTTGTATCCTTTTATCATGCCATCTTTTAACTTTTTCTTTAAACAGTTTGGTATTCTCGTAGGCTTGGTGTCGGTGTCAAAACCGGCGGATCTCGGGTAGGGGGTCCCTAACTGTGCGTCTAGGCCGGATGGTAACAGGAGGCAAGGGACACGAAGTTTTACCCAGGTTCGGGCCCTCTCGATGGAGGTAAAACCCTACGTCCTGCTTGATTAATATTGATGATATGGGTAGTACAAGAGTAGATCTACCACGAGATCGGAGAGGCTAAACCCTAGAAGCTAGCCTATGGTATGATTGTTGTTGTGTATGTTGTCCTACGGACTAAAACCCTCCGGTTTATATAGACACGGAGAGGGTTAGGGTTACACAAAGTCGGTTACAATGGTAGGAGATCTGCATATCCGTACTGCCAAGCTTGCCTTCCACGCAAAGGAAAGTCCCTTCCGGACACGGGACGAAGTCTTCAATCTTGTATCTTCATAGTCCAGGAGTCCGGCTAAAGGTATAGTCCGGCCATCCGGACACCCCCTAAACCAGGACTCCCTCACTAGCCCCTGAACCAGGCTTCAATGACGACGAGTCTGGCGCGCAGATTGTCTTCGGCATTGCAAAGCGGGTTCCTCCTCCAAGTACTTCATAGAAGATTTTGAACACAAAGATAGTGTCCGGCTCTGCAAAATAAGTTTCCACATATTGCCATAGAGAGAATAATATTTACACAAATCTAATCTCCTGACGTATTTCGTAGTGTGACACACCACGGCCAAGCCTTTATCCGAGTCGTTTCATTATCCCACCTCAGCGCGTCATGCGAGGCGGTTTCCTTGGCACGTCTTGTTAAAGTAGAGATCGTGTCCCCTTATTCCGGGATTCTCATCAATACGGGCATGGGTAACCCAACCGCGCCATTGATTACGGCGCTTGGAGATAAGCGAGTTTTACCAGGCTGGTGGGGACACGTAGTTGCGTCCACCCATATAAGGGGATAAGGATCCACGTTTTCACCTACGCCTTCTTCCTCCCTTGCTTATCCATTCTTGCGCACTCGAGCTCCAGCGCCCAAGTCTGCACTCCCCACCTCAACCTTCTCCAGCCATGTCCGGAGCGGGAGGCAAGTGGATGGTCTCCTCCGTCATGGAGGGACACATCAAAAAACTGAGGAAGGCCGGATACTTGTCTAACGACATTGCGTACCGGCTTCCCGAAAAGGGACAGCTCATCCCCACCCCTAGGCCCCATGAGAGGGTGGTGTTCCTCCCCCATTTCCTCTGCGGACTGGGCTTCCCTCTTCACCCATTTGTCCGGGGGCTCATGTTCTACTATGGCCTGGATTTCCACGATCTGGCCCCGAACTTTGTCCTCAACATCTCGGCGTTTATCATCGTGTGCGAGGCTTTCCTCCGCATCCGCCCCCATTTCGGCCTATGGCTCAAGACTTTCAATGTCAAGCCGAAGGTGGTGCGCGGCAACCAGGCGGAGTGCGGAGGCGCCATGGTGGGCAAGATGGCCAATGTCTTATGGCTCGAGGGCTCCTTTGTGGAGACCCTGAAGGGGTGGCAACCGGGGTGGTTTTACATCACCGAGCCACGCGACCCCAAATGGGTTGCAGCCCCCGAGTTTCGATCCGGACCCCCTACGCGGCTCACCTCCTGGAAGGAGACGAGCCTGTCGTGGGGTAAAAAAGGAGAGCTGACCGGACTCCAAACATGCGTCCAAACTCTGGTGGACAAGAAGCTCAAACTTGTCAACGTAGTCCAGGTTATGCTCATCCGCCTGATCCTCCCGTGTCAACAACGGGTTTTCAACCTGTGGGAGTTCGACCCGGCACGGCACCAAACTCTGAGCAGGCTCTTCGACATGACGTACGAAGATGCCTGGAAGGTGCATTTCAAGGGTGCCGAGGCCCCCGCATCCGCTACCGAGGATCGCGGATTCAGTATGCAGCGTCACGCTCATGCGGTAAGCTGTTTTTCCTTTTACAGGGTATCAGTTTTTCATAGTTTGACTCCATGCGGGATCTAAGCTCCCTTACCTTTGATAGGATTGGCAGGTGACATACGGACAGATCAACTATCCGGCTCCTTTGCCCGAAGGCCCAGCGGACGCTCGCTTGGCGAAGCTGCTGGTTCCGGCACCCTATGTGGTGCCGGAGAAGAAGGCCGCGAAAAAGGCCACAGGGACTCGAAAGAGTGCCTGGCGCCAGGAGGTGTCGGATCCATCATCCAACGGTTCCGAGGCGCATTCCTCCCATGAAGACGAGGAGGAAGAAGAAGAGACCTCTCCCCCTCCAGCGGGAGGAGAGAAGAAAAGGAAGGCCGCCCTCTCTGGGGAGGCCGGAGGGTCCAAGAAGGGGAAAACCCTTCCTCCGGACTACTCCACCGACGCCGACAACGGCGGAGAGGAGTGGTCTCCCAGGGCCAAGCCCCTGGCAAAATCGTAAGTATACGGATACCAGAGTAATTCATAGTATTCGTTTATTGCACAGCTATCCCTTATGTCGAATATGTTTATGCAGCCCACCCAAAGACCGACTCGACGCGTCGTCGAGCGGCTCACTGGACTTGTCGGATGTGAACTCGCTTCCGACGGCTTCCTCCCCCCGCCCTACGGATGACACCGAAGTGTTGTCCCAACAGGTTCCAAGCCGGGAGGAGGTGGTCCTGGAGGCGCCGCAAGGCGACCTCCCGGACTCTAGGAGTAAAGGGGATGACACCCCCCAGGGCTCCAAGTCCGGCTCTAGGCCGGACACCGCTCCGGAACCTTCAAAGGTTCCAGAGTCCGGCGGGGGACCTCCTTCCAAGAGGAGCAAGCCCACTGTGCCGGTGACCCCCATCCAACCGGAGGCACCGGACAATCTGTTGGAGGCGCTCCAAGGCGCCTCCATCGACGAGGAGCACCGCACCATTATGAGTGCGGTGGTCCAGAAGGTTCAGTCCGCCAAGAGCGGACTGACTAAAGCTTGTACTAGCCTTTTAACAGGCTTTGAGGTAAGTAAAGAATGTGTAAATAATATTACCGCATAAACAGTAGCCCCTGATGCTCTGTTTGGCGTTCGGAAAGAAAAGCCGAATAGAGGATCAAATAAAATTCGCAGGAGTCTAACAAAAAGGAGTCAATATGCGTATGCAGGCTTCTCTGCTTGCGTCCGCCGCACTGACTGCAGAAGTGGACACGCTAAAGCAGAACCTCGAGCGGTCCGAGCAAGAGCTTGGGCGTGCCAAGAAGCAGCTCGAGGACAATGAAGGTAAGAAATACCTTGTTTAAATATATATAAAAAGGTGCAATTGCAAAAAATGATAGGATTATCATGGCTATTGTAGGGGCCACATCTGAGGTGGCGACCCTTAAGCAAGCGCTGGTCGAGGCCGAGAAGAGGGCGCCCACGGAGCGCACCGAGCGGGAGAAGTATGAGGCCGAGGTTGGCAAGGTACGGCAAGAGCTCCAGGCTCTCATGGAAAAACATGAGAGTTTGGAGCTTGACTCTAAGACGCGAGCGTCCGAGCTCGCGGTGGCTATTGAAAATGCCAAGTCTGCCAAGGCTGAATCCCAGAAGACCCTCCAGGAGTTGGATGAGGTGAAGAAGATAGCGGAGGGTAAGGCATTTTTATGCAAAGCAAACACATAAACGTGAGTTACTTGTTACTTACCCGAATCCGGAGCTCTCCAGGAGCATTCGCAGATCTTCCCCGGAGTGTGTTCAATGCCACCGCATTCTATCGAGCTGAGGAGGACAACTCGACAGAGAAGGTGTTCTGGTCTCAGTATGCTGAGGCCGGACACCCCGTGCCCCTGAGCGACCAGCTGAAGCAACTGGTCGACCTCCACAAGGCGGCCGAACAGGCCATGAAGGGCCTCATAGTTCGGCTGTGGCCTGGAGAGGCTCTGCCTGGGAGCTATTTCGGGCTGGTGCGGCGGCTGGTGGAGGCCTGTCCAAGGCTCGAAGTCATCACGCGCTCCGTCTGCATTGAAGGTGCCCGTAGGGCCCTTGCCCGTGCTAAGGTGCACTGGGGCAAGCTGGATGCTGAGAAGCTTGTGAAGGACAGGCCACCGCCGGGGAAAGAGCATCGCAAGCCCGAGAATTATTATAAGGATGTTTTGAAGGGTGCCTGCCTTGTGGCGGATGAATGTTCTAGGGATGTAATTTTTGAGTGAAACTTGCTCGTTTTGTCCTGTGCGCTGAAAACTTGTTCATATGCGCTAAGCAATGCTGTTGGAATTTAAAATATTACCTTTTGTGCGGCTGTTTATCAATTCTGAGAGATGGCAAGTCGTCGGCTTCTGCCCCTGTGCCGCTAGTGCTGGGGTGTTCGGGGATAAACCTGAGTGCTCTTTTTCCCATGTTTGGGTCCTTCGAGGGAGGCGCTCAGCCCAACAAACAAGGCAATCAGACTATAATGCGTGAACACTCTCACTTAGCCATAGAATTCTATAATTTTAAATTTCGGCGAAGCCCCTGGTATTCGGAAGATCGAGTTCGGGGCGCTATCCACGCCTTGGCCAGACAGAGCCGGCTCCTCGCTCTAAGCGGCATAAGTCGTTAGGGACTCGAAAAACCTCTCGAACAGCGACCAGCTCTCGCTTCATGATGACAGTCAGTTTTAGCTTTCTCCACTGAGGTGCTCGACCCAGCTCAACTGGGGCACAATCGCAGTGGTTCTCCTAGTGCTACCTTAGCCGATATGGCAGAACGTAAGGCACCAAAACATAGGAGCCGGGCAAACCCAACTATTGACCCAAGACATGATTCGGAGCCGATGCATATAATGTTATAAGTTCGGCGTGCCGCACTTGTTAAAGTGTTTGGACTTCTCACACCATATTGAGGGGTACTAAAGCCCCTGGCGTATTTTGGTCGTACCAAAGTGTACGGATGCAACATGTCGTTAAGGAACATATATTAAAAAAGAGTAATGCAAAAATAGACAAAAGCTATGCATTGTTTATTAAAGAGGGTTGCGATCAAAGCAGAACGATACAAATAATGCGATAAGCAAAAGGTTGGACTATTTAACGTGTCCGTTCCAGGGGCAAGCTGCGGAATAGTATGCGAAACAGGTATACTGCTCGTGATAGAGACCACATGGGAGTTCCGTAATGCGGCATGGCTTGTCTGCTTCCCTGGTTCTTGCATCGTTTGTTCGGCAATTGAACTGCCAAACGGGCCTTCCGAAGAGTCGAGTCCTGAAAGTAAGAGAAAATTAAAAAATTGGCAGCCCCTGGTGCGGTTTAAGCCGTGTTCCGGGCGTGTCGTGATGGTGCCCCTCCCCTTGTACCCATGGTATTTCTAGAGCGTAGTTATGTACGCGAAGTACTGGTATTGCATTTTTGTGAGGGCTGGGGTTGGGACCGCATTGCTACGCCTGCTCGGGTCGTGCCAGGCGGTCTTGTTTGTAGGTTACTCCGGGCGCGCTTGACGGTGTCCGGTCGTTTAATTGCCGGACTGGAGAACTGCCTAGAGAGGCTGCTTTGTACTTCTGCTGCAAGGGCCGCCGTGTGCTCCTCCGTTCGGAGGGAGTGTTCGGTGTTTCCATTGACCGTAATTACTCCTCGAGGGCATGGCATCTTGAGCTTAAGGTATGCGTAGTGCGGTACCGCATTGAACTTGGCGAATGCGGTTCGCCCGAGCAGTGCGTGATAGCCACTGCGGAATGGGACTATGTCGAAGATTAACTCCTCGCTTCGGAAATTATCTGGAGATCCGAAGACCACTTCAAGTGTGACTGAGCCTGTACAGTTGGCCTCTAAACCTGGTATTATGCCTTTAAAGGTCATTTTTGTGGGCTTAATCCTCGAGGGATCTATGCCCATTTTCCGCACTGTGTCCTGGTAAAGCAGGTTCAGGCTACTGCCGCCGTCCATAAGGACTCTAGTGAGATGAAATCCGTCAATAATTGGGTCTAGGACCAATGCGGCGAAGCCGCCATGACGGATGCTAGTGGGATGGTCCCTTCGATCAAAGGTGATCGGGCAGGAGGACCATGGGTTGAACTTTGGGGCGACTGGCTCTACCGCGTATACGTCCCTTAACGCGCGCTTCCGCTCCCTTTTGGGGACGTGGGTTGCGTATATTATGTTCACCGTCCACACTTGTGGGGGGAAACCCTTCTGTCCACTGTTGTTCGGCGGCCCGGGCTCCTCGTCGTCATCGCTATGCAGCCCCTTGTCTTCATTTTCGGCATTTAACTTGCCTGCCTGCTTGAACACCCAACAATCCCTGTTGGTGTGATTGGCCGGCTTTTCGGGGGTGCCATGTATCTGGCACAAGCGGTCGAGTATACGGTCCAAACTGGACGGGCCCCTAGGATTCCTTTTGAATGACTTTTTCCACTGACCGGATTTAGAGCCTCTGAATCTGGCATTAACTGCCGTATCCTCAGCATTGTCGCCGTTAATGCGGCGCTTCTGCTTGTTGCGACGCAACCTGCCACTACTGTCCCTGGTATCCGAATTACCAGGGTTCTTGGTCATATTGTTGCAACGAGCAAGCCAGCTGTCTTCTCCCGCGCAAAAGTGGGTCATGAGTGTCGTGAGTGCTGCCATAGACTTCGGCTTTTCCTGTCCAAGGTGCCGGGCAAGCCACTCGTCACGGATATTGTGCTTGAAGGCTGCTAGGGCCTCAGTGTCCGGACAGTCGACTATTTGATTTTTCTTTGTTAGGAACCGTGTCCAGAATTGCCTGGCCGATTCCTCTGGCTGCTGAATTATGTGACTTAGGTCATCGGCGTCTGGGGGTAGCACATAAGTGCCCTGGAAATTGTCGAGGAATGCGGCCTCCAGGTTCTCCCAACAACTGATTGATCCTGTTGGCAATCTGTTAAGCCAATGTCGAGCTGGTCCTTTAAGCTTGAGTGGGAGGTATTTGATGGCGTGGAAATCATCGCCGCGGGCCATGTGGATATGAAGGAGATAGTCCTCGATCCATACCGCAGGATCTATTGTGCCATCATATGATTTGATATTTACGGGTTTGAAACCCTCGGGGATTTGATGATCCATTATTTCGTCTGTGAAGCATAGTGGGTGTGCGGTGCCTCTGTACTGGGCTATATCACGACGTAGCTCCAATGAGCTTTGTCTACTGTGTTCAGCCCTGCCAAATTTGTGGCCGGCGTGACGGTTACCGTCTCGAGCCGTGGGGCGCCCACGCGATCCGTAGATCGATCTTGTTTGCCTTGCCTTGTCCTCCAACATATCTCGTAAGTCCGGCACATATTCCCGTGCCTTGTTACGGGGTGCGGCTTGAGTGGAGGGCCGAGAGGCCTCTCTGTCGCGGCCACGAGGTGGTCGGTCGGCCGCATCAAGTGCTTCCTCCTCTAATCGGGGTAGCAACCTGCGCTTTGGGTAGCTCTTGGAGGGGTGTTCGAGTTTATGCTCTTCGGCCGCAAGGACTTCAGTCCATCTGTCGACTAGTAAATCTTGATCAGCTCTAAGATGTTGCTATTTTTTCTTGAGGCTTCTTGCCGTGGCCATAAGCCCGCGTTGAAAACGCTTTTGCTCGATGGGATCCTCTGGCACGACGAATTCCTCGTCATCGAGGCTTGCCTCGTCTTCGGAGGGAGGCATATAATTATCGTCCTCGACCTCTCTGTCTGCCGCTCTCTCATGAGGGCTGGTTTCTCCATCCTCCTGTGCTAAATCTTGCTGGAGGGGGTTTTCTTCGACACTTTCCAGAGTATTATTATCTCCCGTGCTGGAATCACCGTATTTGTTTTGGCGGGATTTTGAGCGGCGCCGCTGACGCCGGCGCTTACGCTGTTTCTTGGAGGGGTCATCCTCCGCTGTTCCATCGCCATCTCCTTATTTTGGGGTGTCCACCATGTATATTTCATATGACGAGGTGGCTTTCCAAGGCCTGATAGGCGCTGGTTCTTCATCGTCTCCTTCATCGGCATCCATACCGTCAATGTCTTCGGAGTCGAAGTCGAGCATGTCGGTTAAGTCGTCGACAGTGGCTACAAAGTGGGTGGTGGGTGGGCTTTGAATTTCTTCATCATCCGAATCCCAACCTTGCTGACCGTAGTCCGGCCAGGGCTCTCCTGATAAAGAGAGAGACTTCAGTGTCTTCAGAATATCGCCGAAAGGCGAGTGCTGAAAGATGTCCGCGGCAGTAAACTCCATGATCGGCGCCCAATCGGATTCGATCGGCAGGGGCACGGAGGGTTCAGAGTCCGGAGAGGAGTCCGGCTCCTTGGAGTCACGAGTCTCGCAGAGTGCGGGGCTGGTGTTCGGCTCGATCACCATTGGGATCGCAGCCCCCGAGGCGGCGTCCAACCACCCATCCTCGATCGGCGCAGTTGGCTCCGAATTAAGGGTCGAAGCCAATGCGGGTGCAGCCTCCAGGGAACTGTTCGGTGGAAGAGCTAGATCATGCTTGTCATGACAGTGCGGCGTGCTCGGCAGTGGCTCGAATCCATCGAAGATTAAGTCCCCGCGGATGTCAGCCGTATAGTTTAAACTTCCAAATCTGACCTGACGGTCAGGGGCATAGCTTTCGATCTGCTCCAAATGGCCAAGTGAATTGGCCCGCAGTGCGAAGCCGCCGAAGACGAAGATCTGTCCGGGGAGGAAGGTCTCACCCTGGACTGCATCGCCATTGATGATCGTAGGAGCCATCAAGCCTGACGGCGACGACACAGAGGAACTCTCAATGAAAGCACCAATGTCGGTGTCAAAACCGGCAGATCTCGGGTAGGGGGTCCCGAACTATGCGTCTAGGTCAGATGGTAATAGGAGGCAAGGGACACGAAGTTTTACCCAGGTTCAGGCCCTCTCGATGGAGGTAAAACCCTATGTCCTGCTTGATTAATATTGATAATATGGGTAGTACAAGAGTAGATCTACCACGAGATCGGAGAGGCTAAACCCTAGAAGCTAGCCTATGGTATGATTGTTGTTGTGTATGTTGTCCTACGGACTAAAACCCTCCGGTTTATATAGACACCGGAGAGGGTTAGGGTTACACAAAGTTGGTTACAATGGTAGGAGACCTGCATATCCGTATCGCCAAGCTTGCCTTCCACGCCAAGGAAAGTCCCTTCCGGACACGGGACGAAGTCTTCAATCTTGTATCTTCATAGTCCAGGAGTCCGGCTGAAGGTATAGTCCGGCCATCCGGACACCCCCTAAACCAGGACTCCCTCACTTGGGTTCTCCACTCATCAAGTGAGTTAATGTCAAATAACCTCTTCTCACCGGCAAGTTTGAAATCATAATTGAGCTCTTTAATGCCCAATATGCCTTATGTTCTAGCTCAAGAGGTAAATGACATGCTTTACCATAAACCATTTTATACGGAGACATACCCATAGGATTTTTATATGTAGTTCTATAGGCCCATAATGCATCATCAAGTTTCTTGGACCAGTTCTTTCTAGATCTATTAATAGTATTTTGCAAAATTAATTTGATCTCTCTGTTACTCAATTCTACTTGACCACTAGACTGTGGGTGATAAGGAGATGCAATTCTATGATTAACGTCATACTTAGCAAGCATTTTACAAAAGGCACCATGAATAAAATGTGAACCACCATCAGCCATTAAATATCTAGGGACTCCAAACCTCGAGAAAATAACTTCTTTGAGCATCTTAATAGAGGTGTTATGATCAACACTACTAGTTGGAATAGCTTCTACCCACTTAGTAACGTAATCAACAGCGACTAAAATATGTGTATACCCATTAGAGGAAGGAAAAGGTCCCATATAATCAAAGCCCCAAACATCAAATGGTTCAATAACAAGTGAATAATTCATAGGCATTTCTTGACGTCTACTAATATTACCAATTCTTTGACATTCATCACAAGACAAGACAAACTTACGGGCATCCTTGAAGAGAGTAGGCCAATAAAAAACGGATTGCAATACCTTATGTGCAGTTCTATCTCCAGCATGGTGTCCTCCATAAGCCTCAGAGTGACACTTGTGTAGGATCTGTTCCTGTTCATGCTCAGGTACACAATGTCTAATAATACCATCTACTCCTTCTTTATAAAGATGTGGGTCATCCCAAAAGTAATGTCTCAAATCATAGAAGAACTTTTTCTTTTGCTGGTATGTGAAACTAGGTGGTATAAATTTAGCAACAATATAATTAGCATAATCAGCATACCATGGAGCAGTATGAGAAGAATTTATGACATTTAATTGTTCATCAAGAAAGCTATCATCAATAGGTAGTGGGTCATCACGAACATTCTCTAACCTAGACAAGTTGTCTGCAACGGGGTTCTCAGCTCCCTTTCTATCAGTAATATGCAAATCGAATTCTTGTAGCAGGAAAACCCATCTAATAAGTCTAGGTTTAGCATCTTTCTTTTCCATAAGGTATTTAATAGCAGCATGATCAGTGTGAATAGTTACTTTAGAATCAACAATATAAGGTCTGAACTTATCACAAGCAAAAACAACTGCTAAAAATTCTTTTTCAGTAGTAGCACAATTTCTTTGGGCACCGTCTAGGGTTTTACTAGCATATTGGATAACATTTAATTTCTTATCAAATCTTTGTCCTAGAACAACCCCTACAGCATAATCACTAGCATCACACATAATTTCAAAGGGTAAATTCCAATCAGGTGGCTAAACAATAGGTGCAGAAATCAGGGCTTTCTTAAGTATTCCAAATGCTTCTGCACAATCATCATCAAAGACAAAAGGAATATCTTTTTGTAATAGGTTAGTCAGAGGCCGAGAAATTTTTGAGAAGTCCTTAATGAACCTCCTATAAAAACCGGCATGACCAAGGAAACTTCTTATACCTTTGATGTCCTTGGGACACAACATCTTTTCAATAGCATCGACTTTAGCTTTATCAACTTCAATACCTCTTTCAGAAATTTTATGCCCCAAGACAATACCTTCATTAACCATAAAGTGGCACTTCTCCCAGTTCAAGACAAGATTAGTTTCTTCACATCTCTACAAAACTCGATCAAGGTTGCTCAAGCAATCATCAAAAGAGGATCCATAAATGGAGAAATTGTCCATGAAAACCTCACAAATCTTTTCACAGAAGTCAGAGAATATAGCCATCATGCATCTTTGAAAGGCAGTAGGTGCATTACATAAACCAAAAGGCATACGTCTATAAGCAAAAGTACCGAAAGGGAAAGTAAAAGTGGTCTTTGCTTGATCATCAACTGACACAGGTATTTGAGAAAAACCGGAGTAACCATCTAGAAAGCAAAAATGTGTATGTTTGGATAATCTTTCTAGCATTTGATCAATAAAAGGTAAGGGGTAATGATCTTTTTTAGTAGCCTTATTTAATTTGCGGAAATCAATTACCATCCTATAACCAGTAATAATTCTTTGCGGAATCAATTCATCTTTATCATTAGGAACAACGGTAATACCTCCCTTCTTAGGGACACAATGGACAGGACTTACCCACTGACTATCGGTAACGAGATAAATTATACCTGCCTCAAGGAGCTTTAATATTTCCTTTCTTACCACTTCCTTCATCTTAGGATTCAGCCGTCGTTGGTGATCAATAACTAGTTTGGCATCTTTCTCCAAATTTATTTTGTGTTGACATAGAGTGGGACTAATGCCCTTAAGATCATCAAGAGTATATCCAATAGCAGCACGGTGCTTCTTCAGAGTTTTCAATAATTTTTCTTCTTCATGCTCTGAAAGGTTAGCACTAATAATAACAGGATATATCTTCTTTTCATCAAGATAGGCATATTTAAGAGTATCAGCTAATGGTTTAAGCTCAAACACGGGATCACCCTTGGGTGGAGGAGGATCCCCTAGGATTTCAACAGGAAAATTGTGTTTCAGAATGGGTCCTTGTTTAAAGAATACTTCATCTATTTCCCTTCTTTCATTCATAAACATATCATTTTCATGGTCTAGCAAATATTGTTCTAAAGGATCATTAGGAGGCACAACAGTAGAAGCAAGACCAATAATTTCATCTTTGCTAGGCAATTCTTCATCACGGGGTTGTCTCTAAAATTTAGAAAAATTAAAGTCATGAGACATATCATCCCAATACCTCACGGGGTTTTCTACAAGAATTATATATGTTGCTGGGGGCCCACGAGGCAGGGGCGCGCCTAGAGGGGTAGGGCGCGCCCCCCACCCTCGTGGCTGGTGGGTGGCCCCCCTCTGGTACTTTTCTTGCGCTCAGTATTTTTTATATATTCTGGAAATAACTTCCGTGAAGTTTCAGGACTTTTGGAGCTATGCATAATAGGTCTCTAATATTTGCTCCTTTTCCAGCCCAGAATTCCAGCTGCCGACATTCTCCCTCTTTATGTAAACCTTGTAAAATAAGAGAGAATAGGCATAAGTATTGTGACATAATGTGTAATAACAGCCCATAATACAATAAATATCGATATAAAAGCATGATGTAAAATGGATGTATCAATTGGCTTCGTATGAAGAGCACCAGCCACCTTACTAGAGATGACCTAATCTGGTATCAGACGAGATACTTATTCTCGTTGCTCTAGACCCCTTTCACACTTCGTTTCACGCATCGAACGATTGCCTACCCGCTCAAAACATCTCATGGTACCTACTTACTTTGCTCTCGATATTGTCTTAAGTTTCCATTCGAGAGTTACTTTCTACCACCATCCCCGATGTTATCAACCAGATAGTCGACCCTTCAGAGGTCCGTTTTTCCGATGTTACCCCTTGTCCTTCATACATATGATAACCCACAAGTATAGGGGATCGCAACAGTTTTCGATAAGTAAGAGTGTCGAACCCAACGAGGAGCTAAAGGTAGAACAAATATTCCCTCAAGTTCTGTCGACCACCGATACAACTCTATGCACGCTTGACGTTCGCTTTACCTAGAACAAGTATGAAACTAGAAGTACTTTGTAGGTGTTGTTGGATAGGTTTGCAAGATAATAAAGATTACGTAAATAAAAAGTAGGGGCTGTTTAGGTAAAGACACAACTAAGTTAGTGTTAGTAAAGAGCTTTTTGTTACAAGAAAGTTATTTGTCCCTAGGCAATCGATAACTAGACCGGTAATCATTATTGTAATTTTATATGAGGGAGAGGCATAAGCTAACATACTTTCTCTACTTGGATCATATGCACTTCTGATTGGAACTCTAGAAAGCATCTACAACTACTAAAGATCATTAAGGTAAAACCCAACCATAGCATTAACGTATCAAGTCCTCTTTATCCCATACGCAAACAACCTACTTACTCGGGTCTGTGCTTCTGTCACTCACGCCACGCACCATAAGCAAATCATGAACATATTGCAAACCCTACAGCGGGAATCCCTCATGCTTGCGCGACACGGAGAGCACCATAGGACAGCACCAATAATAAAACATGCAACTCAAACCAATCACGATCATCAAATAACCCATAGGACAAAATGGATCTACTCAAACATCATAGGATAGCCATACATCATTGGGAAATAATATATAATGTTGAGCACCATGTTTAAGTAGAGATTATAGAGGGTAAGAGAGAGGTTACACCGCTGCATAGAGGGGGGGAAGAGTTGGTCATGATGGCGGTGAAGTTGTTGATGAAGATTGCGGTGATGATGATGGCCCCGGTGGCACTCCGGTGCCACCGGAAGGGAGGGGGAGAGAGCCCCCCCTACTTCTTCTTCTTCCTTGACCTTCTCCCTAGATGGGAGAAGGGTTTCCCCTCTGGTCCATGGCCTCCATGGCGTGGGAGGGGCGAGAGCCCCTCCGAGATTAGATCTATCTCTCTGTCTCTCTCAGTTTCTGCGTTCTTAGATTCTGCCCTTTCACCGTTTCTTATATTCCCGGAGATCCGTGACTCCGATTGGGATGAAATTTTAGCACGATCTCTATCCGGATATTAGCTTTCTTGCGGCGAAAGAAGGGCATCAACCGCCTTACGGGGTCGCCACGAGGGTCAGGGGCGCGCTTGCGCCCCTAGGGCGCCCCCCTGCCTCGTGGCCCCCTCGGGCATCGTCTCGCGTGGATTTTTCTTCCCAAAAATCACATATATTCCAAAAAAATCTCTGCCAGTTTTTATCCCGTTTGGACTCCGTTTGATATGGATTTACTGCGAAACAAAAAACATGCAACAAACATGAACTAGCACTGGGCACTGGATCAATATGTTAGTCCCAAAAATAGTATAAAAAGTTGCCAAAAGTATATGAAAGTTGTATAATATTGGCATGGAACAATCAAAATTATAGATACGAAGGAGACGTATCAACGTACAATCAAGACTCTGAAGAAAGGATGACGGCTTCATCATGTTGACCTGAAGCCGAGGTATGAAAACATCAACGTTATGGATCGACCACTTAGAGAAGAGCAACCAAGACCGAGAAGGCTCGTTAGAATTTCGTAACCAAATCCCTTCCCCCTTACTCCCCCTCTTAAATCTCGGGACGAGATTTCTTGTAGTGGAGGAGATTTGTGATGCCCGGATAGTTAGGCTACAGTAATCCCACGTTAACAATGCCACATCATCGGTTACTGTTGTTAATCTCATGATAGATCGAAATCGATTCAAATTGAAAATATGGCAAACAACTAAAGTTTTCAAACTTTAAAACTAAAATGTCCCGGTTGTACCAAATAATGCAAAGTTAATTGTGGTGAAGAAACCCCACTTTTATAAAATGTTTTAATACTCTAAAATGAATAGGATAGTAGAAAAAACAATTAATTAAATGCCTTTTACGATTAATAAATTACTAAAATATTTTATTTTGTCACCAAACTTTTTGTGGCATTGGGGTATTTTGAAACACTAATTTAGGTACTACTTGCATATTTTATAAAACAAAAATATATAGAAAATAAAATAGAAAACTAATAAACATAAAAGAAATAAAAACAGAAAATAAATAAATACAAAAAAAGAACCCCCGGGGCTCCGGCCCAACTGGGCAAAGGCCCAACCAGCCACACCCCCACTCCCCTTATCCCCTCTCACCCGAAACCCTAACCCCCCATGCACCCCACTCCCCCCACTCTTTCGCTCCCCCCTCCCCGATCCAGTTCTAGATCGGGATCGATCCCCATCGCCGAACGCTGCCCCTGGCGCCTCGCCACCCGACGCCATCGCCACGCCGTCGTCTCCGTCTACCCCCTCAAGCACAGCTGCCCTGGACCCTACTCCCCGCCGTGAGCCGCCGTCTTTTCCCTCCTCCTCTCCCCGCGTGGGCCGCGCACTCGCCGTCCCCGCGCTCACCTCGTAGTTGCACCCGCCTCTGCGTGGCCGCGCCCCGCCGCGGCTCTTGCACGCCCGCGCAGGCCCAGTGCGCGCCACTTCGGCCATGGCCTCGCTCACCGGTGCCCGCACGCGCGTCGGCCGCCCTGGCCGCGCCCATACCCGTGACCCCGCTCCGGCTCCGCTCACTGCCGCCGGCCCCTGTCCTGCATCGCTACGGCGCTGCCGTTACCGTTGTCGCTCGCCCCCACTCTGCTGCTCCTTCCCCGTGCACCGTGCCACCGCCTCATCCCTGCCCTCCCGCTGCTCGCCACCCTTGCCGCTCATCGCCACCGCTGCTGGCCACTCCACCACGCGCCGCGCCGCCCGCGCCATGCTGTCGCAGCATGTAGCCCGCCCCCTTGCGCGACCCCCGCCGCCCTCGGTTGGCCTTACCGGAGCCGTTTCCGGCCGGCCTCGCCGCAGCCCCGGGCATGCGCCCGAACGAACGGGTGTTGGGCATCTGTTGCGCCTGTGCCCGCTAAAGCCCCTATGGGTCTATGACAGAGGGGCCCCGCCCACAGAATGTTCTAAAAATGAATAAGAATAAAGAAAATAATAATAATAGTAATAATAAATAATTAAAATTAATTAATTAATTCTATTTAAATTAACTAATTATGATTAATTAACATAATGATTAATTAACCTAATTAACTACTATTAATTAACTAAACAGTCTATGACCAGTGGGACCCACATGTTAGTTTGACCCAGTCAACACCTCTATTGACTGCTGACGTCATGTTGATGTCATGATGACGTCAGCAATCACTATTCTGGATAATGTTGAATTAAAATAATTAAATAAATTCTAAAAATGATTAAATCTTTTAAAAATAATATAAAATAAACCGTAGCTCGGATGGAAAAACTTTGTACATGAAAGTTTCTCAGAACAACGAGACGAATTCGAAAACGCAGCCCGTTCGTCTGCCACGCATCCCTAGCATAGAAAACACACAACTTTCCCCCTCCCGTTCATCTGTCCGAAAACGTGAAACACCGGGAATACTTTCCCGGATGTTTTCCCCCTTCACCGGTA
Organism: Triticum aestivum; assembly: GCF_018294505.1. Classification (NCBI taxonomy): domain Eukaryota; kingdom Viridiplantae; phylum Streptophyta; class Magnoliopsida; order Poales; family Poaceae; genus Triticum; species Triticum aestivum. The sequence continues at coordinate 62,843,064 of NC_057794.1, read as the reverse complement.
TCACCACCTATTGCGTTAGGGCACACCTAGCACCGTTACGTGTCATGTCATGCATCGATATGCATATGTTTGCATTGTATTCATTGTTTCTTCCCCCTCTTCTCTTCGATAGACTACGAGACTGACGCCGCTGCTGGTGCCCCGATCGACTACGGTGTTGACGACCCTTCCTTCTTGCCAGAGCAACAGGCAAGCCCCCCCCCTTTGATCACCAGATATCGCCTATTCTTCTCTCTACTGCTTGCATTAGAGTAGTGTAGCATGTTACTGCTTTCCGTTAATCCTATCTTGATGCATAGCCTGTCCTTGCTACTACTGTTGTTACCTTTACCTACAATCCTAAATGCTTAGTATAGGATGCTAGTATTCATGAGTGGCCCTATGTCCATCTGCCATGCTATACTATCAGGCCGTGATCACTCGGGAGGTGATCACGGGTATATACATATATTCATACATACTATACAGGTGGTGACTAAAGTTGGGTCGGCTCGTAGAGTACCCGCAAGTGATTTCGATGTGGGGGGCTGAAGGGGCAGGTGGCTCCATCCAGGTAGTGGTGGACCTGAGTTCCCGATGGCCCCCAACTATTACTTTGTGGCAGAGCGACAGGGCAGGTTGAGACCACTTAGGAGAGAGGTGGCCTGGCCCTGGTCGGCATTCGCGGATACTCCAATTAACACGCTTAACAAGATCTTGGTATTTGATCTGAGTCTGGCCACTGTCCTATATGCACTAACCAGCTACGCAGAAATAGTTATGGGCACTCGACGTCGTGGTATCAGCCAAAGCCTTCGTGACGTCAGCGACTAAGCGGCACGCGTCGGATTGGACCGTAAGCCTGCTCTTGTATTAAGGGGGGCTAGGTCTGCTTCCGGCCGCCCTCGCAACATGCAGGTGTGCAATGGGCGATGGGCCTAGACCCCTGCACCATAGGATTTAGACCGGCGTGCTGACCTCTCTGTTGTGCCTAGGTGGGGCTGCGACGTGTTGATCTTCCAAGGCCGGGCAAGACCGAGGAAAGTGTGTCCGGCCAGAGGGATCAAGCGTGTTGGGTTATGCGGTGCACCCCTGCAAGGAAGTTTATCTATTCGAATAGCCATGTCCCTCGGTAAAAGGACGACCCAAAGTTGTACCTTGACCTTATGACAACTAGAACCGGATACTTAGTAAAACACACCCTTCCAAGTGCCAGATATAACCCGCTGATCGCTCTCTCACAGGGCGACGAGGGGAGGATCGCTGGGTAGGATTATGCTATGCGATGATACTTGGTTAACTTACCATCTACTCTCTTCTATATGCTTCAAGACGGAGGCTGTCAGAAGTGTGGTCCTCGATAAGACTAGCTATCCCCCTCTTATTCTGGCATTCTGCAGTTCAGTCCATAGATACTACCCTTTTCATTGATACCAATGCATATGCAGTGTAGATCCTTGCTTGCGAGTACTTTGGATGAGTACTCACGGTTGCTTTGCTACTTCTTTTTCCCCTTTCCTGGTTATTGCGATCATATGATGGAGTCCAGGAGCCAGAGGATCCCGAGGATGTTTCTACACGGAGTTCGGCTTCGAGGGGTAGTTAGGAGGTCCCAGGCAGGAGGCCTTGCCTTTTCGATCGTTGCTATTTTTGTGCTAGCCTTCTTAAGGAAAACTTGTTTAACTTATGTGTGTACTCAGATATTGTTTCTTCCGCTGACTCTTGTGCCTTCGAGCATTTGTGTTCGAGCCTTCGAGGACCATGGCTTGTAATATAAAGCTTGTATTATTTTTATTTGTGTCTAGAGTTGTGTTGTGATATCTTCCCGTGAGTCCCTGATCTTGATCGTACACATTTGCGTGTATGATTAGTGTACGGTCAAATCGGGGGCGTCACAGAGAGAGACGCATAGTTCTGCTTCTTTGAAGACCAACAGACAAGAGATTGTCCAAGAAAGTGACATGTGCCTGATGTAGACTTGCGATCAACCTTGTCACCAGCAGAATCAGCATCCGAGAATCCAACTAGATCAAACTTTGAGCCCTTTGGATACCATAATCCTAGTGTTGGGGTGTAAGCCAAATATCGTAGAATTCACTTCACAGCTAAGTGATGCGACTCCTTTGGTGCCGCTTGGAATCGGGCACACATGCAAACGCTATGCATGATATCTGGCCTAGATGCACACAAATAGAGTAAAGAACCAATCATGAAGCGGTATACCTTTTGATTGAACTCTTTACCATTGTCGTCGGGGCCCAGATGACTTTTGGTTGGCATTGGCGTCGTGTATCCCTTGCAGTCTTGCATTCCAAACTTCTTCAGGCAGTCTTTGAGGTATTTCTCTTGAGATATGAAGATGTCATTGCTCTGCTGACGGATTTTAAGACCAAGGAAGAACTTCATCTCACCCATCATGGACATCTGATATTGCTCTTGCATCATGTGTCCAAACTCATCACTGTATCTTTTGTCAGTGCAGCTGAAAATAATGTCATCCATATAGATCTGGCACACAAACAGTTCACCATCGTATGTCTTCGTGAAGAGAGTGGGATCCAGGGAACCAGGTTTGAAGCCTTTGCTCCTCAGGAAGTCTTTGAATGTGTCATACCAAGCATGAGGGGCTTGTTTGAGGCCATACAGTGCCTTGTTGAGCTTGTAAACCACATCAGGATGTTTTGGATCTTCGAAGCCACGTGGTTGTGCAACATACACTTCTTCAATCTTGCCATTGAGAAAAGCACTCCTCACATCCATTTGATATAGGAGGATGTTTTGATGGTTGGCAATGGCTAGCAGAATGCGAATGGCTTCAAGCCTAGCCACCGGAGCGAATGTTTCATCGAAGTCAATTCCTTCAACTTGAGTATATCCTTGAGCAATGGGATGAGCCTTGTTTCTGACAACTTGACCATGCTCATCTTGTTTGTTGCCGTAGATCCATTCTGTGCCTATGATATTGTGCTTGCTAGGATCAGGCGCTTGACCAGTTCCCATACATTGTTCAGCTCGAACTGTTGAAGCTCTTCTTGCATAGCTTGAATCCATTCAGGTTCCATGAAGGCTTCAGCAACTTTCTTGGGTTCAGATATGGATACAAATACAAAGTGCCCACAGAAATTTGCTAGCTGAGTTGCTCTTGAATGAGTAAGGGGACCAGGTGCATTGATGCTATCAATTATCTTCTTAGTCTGTACTTCATTTACAACACGAGGATGAACTGGACGAAGATTTTGCTCTTGCTGATCATTGTCTTCATCTTCAGCATTGGCTTCAGGCTAAGCAGAGTCTTCTGGTTGATTTGGTGCAGAAATGATAATTTCCTCTTCAGCATGTGCCTCTGAAGGTATGATTTATCCAGTACCCATAAGCTTGATTGATTCACTAGGAGGGGCTTCATCTAGCACATTTGGCAGGTGCTCTCTTTGCGAGCCGTTAGTTTCACCGAACCGCACATCCACGGTTTCAACCACTTTATAGTGAAAGAGGTTGAAGACTCTATAGGAGTGTGAATCCTTTCCGTAACCATGCATAAAACATTCATGTGCTTTCGATGCAAATTTTGAAGTGTGATGTGGATCCTTGATCCAGCACCTGGCACCAAATACTCTGAAGTAGCTTACATTTGGCTTCTTACCATTGTCAGCAAATGTGATATGACTCTTGTCAGATGGACGTAAGGTTGAGTCCATGAGAAGACTTCGATCGCCGGTCATGTGGTTAGTGCATCCACTATCAATAATCCATTCCGAAGCAGCTGGTGTCATACCCTACAGTGCAGTTAGGGGGATGGGCTTCACGAAGAGTATTTTGAAGCATAAACATTTGACGAGCAAGTGGATTATGAAAGCTCAGATCCAGGTTAGGACTAATAGGATGAACGGAAAGCAATTTAGGAATGAAATACATAATAAGACCATTTGGGCAGTTTATCTTGCGCCCCACAAGACGTTTTAGGTCCCCAGCAATAGCATCTGACGCCTTTGATTTTCAGCTAGAGACCTTTCCCTGCAAAAGAGAGTTAAACTTTCTTAACCACCCACATCTCCAGGGGTGGCTTTGAAGCAATGAGTCTAAGTGCAGTATCTGAGAACTTTGGCTTTGGAGACCTGGCAAATAGTCTTGCAGGAGGTGAATAATACTCATAAGAATAAGCAGAATAATTCTTGGTCTTATGAACATGGCGGTTTGAAGAAACACGCTCATATTCATAGGCCTGAGTATGGTTTCCCTGCAAAACACTTGTGTTAGGGTGACTCTGCTGAGTCCTCTGTCTGTATGAAGCCTTTGGACCATGTGAAGCCTTTGGTCTGGGGATTGTCTTCATCCCAGGTGGTGTCATGATGAGATTCACCTGAAAATTTTCAAGACAACTCTTGGGCACCCAAATCTTCTTCAAAGGTGGTCCATTCCTACAGTTAGTACCAATATACCTGGCAAACACTTCACCATTATGATTCTTAAACAGTTTATAGTTTGCATCAAAGGATTCATTAATGATAATCGGGTTGGCACAAGTGAAGCCAGATAAGGTAGACGGATCCACTGAATGTCCCTTTGCAGCAACCCATGTGGTTTTGGGGTACTGCTCAGGCTTCTAGTAAGAACCATCAACGTTCATTTTCCTTTTGAACCCAACACCCTCTTTCCTAGGTCTTCGGTTCAAAATCTGTTTCTTGAGGACATCACATAGTGTCCGATGCCCTTTGAGACTTTTTTACATTCATGTCTCAAGCAATGTCTTCAACCTGGCATTCTCATTAGCAATAGTAGTGGTATCCTCAGTAGAGGGGCTAGTTACCACATCGGCAATTGAAGATATTGCAATAGTAGTAGCAGTAGAACATCCAGCAACAGAAGTAGCGTTATTACGCTCAAGGCATTTTAGACATGGTGGTTCAAATCCTTCCTAAGCGGAACTGATCTATTGAGCGCGAAGTGACTCATTCTCTTTTTGAAGATCTTCATGAGCCGCTCTTAAGTTCTCAAGTTCTTGCTTCCTTTGAAGATAATCGTAGGAAAGCTTTTCATGAGTAGTTGAGAGCGTTTCATGACGACTTTCAAGTTCTTCGTACTTAACATGAAGATTCTTAATGTCTTCAATTAAGGACTGAGTTCGAGTCATCTCCGCGTCCAACGGGTCATCGCTTTTGTCTAACAGTTTTTGAATATGTTCCATAGCAGTCTGTTGCTGTGTTGCAATTTTAGCAAGTGTTTTGTAGCTAGATTTAGATTTACATTCAGAGTCATCTTCACTAGAAGTTTGATAGTGAGTATCGCGTAACTTTACCTTGGCACCACGTGCCGTGAAGTAGTAGGTGGGAGCAGAGTCATCCTCGTTAGCATCAACGTTGGTGAAGAGGCCATCGTCTTCAGTATCGAAGATGGACTTGGTGACGTATGCTGAAGCTAAAGCCAGGCTTGCCACGCCTGAATCGGGTTCCTCTTCAGACTCCATCCCCACCTCCTCAGATGCAGACTCCTCCTCTGAATCCATTTCCTTGTCAACAAACGCACGACCCTTGCTAGATGAGCTCTTCTTTTGTGATGAAGACTTAGACAAAGACTTGGAAGAAGATTTTGAGGATTTCTTCTTCTTCTTGTCATCAGAATCATATTCCTTACTCTTCTTCTTCTTGTTCTCATTGTCCCATTGAGGACATTCAAAGATGTAGTGACCAGGTTTCTTGCACTTGTGACACGTTCTCTTCTTGTAGTCACGGGAGGAAGCTTCATCATTTCTTGAGCTGGATCTTGAAGACTGTCTGGAGCCTTTCTTCCTAGTGAACCTTTGGAACTTCTTCACGAGCATGGCAAGTTCCTTTCCAATGTCTTCAGGATCCTTAGAACTGCAGTTAGATTCTTCTTCAGATGAGGAAACATCCTTTGCCTTCAAAGCGCGAGCTCGGCCATAGTTAGGACCATAGACATATCGTTTCTCAGATAGCTAGAACTCATGTGTGTTGAGCCTTTCAAGTATGTCAGACGGATCAAGAGTCTTGAAGTCAGCGCGTTCTTGAATCATCAGGGTCAGGGTGTCAAATGAGTTGTCGAGTGATCTCAAGAGTGTCTTGACAATTTCATGCTTGGTGATCTCAGTGGCGCCAAGTGCATGAAGCTCATTTGTGATGTCAGTGAGGCGATCAAACGTCAGCTGAACATTCTCATTGTCATTTCTCTTGAAGAGGTTGAAGAGATTATGAAGAACACTGATCCTTGAGTCTCTCTGGGTTGAGACGCCTTCATTGACCTTGGAGACCCAGTCCCAGACTAGCTTCGCAGTTTCTAGAGCACTCACACGGCCATACTGTCCTTTGGTCAGATGACCACAGATGATGTTCTTGGCAGTAGAATCTAGTTGAATGAACTTCTTGACATCAGCTGGGGTGACGCCTTCACCGGCCTTGGGAACGCCGTTCTTGACGACATACCAGAGGTCGACATCAATGGCTTCAAGATGCATGCGCATCTTATTCTTCCAGTAGGGGTAATCAGTGCCATCGAAGACAGGGCATGCAGCGGAGACTTTGATTATCCCTGCAGTCGGCATAGCCAAAACTCCAGGTGGTTAAACCGAATCACACAGAACAAGGGAGCACCTTGCTCTGATACCAATTGAAAGTGCTAGTTATCGAAGAGGGGGGTGAATAGGTGATTTTTATGAAAGTCTTCAAAACACGGGGGCTTTGAAGACAAATAGTAGCAATGAACCTATAAATATGCAGCGGAAGGTAGACTACACTAGACAAGCCATAGTCAAGTAAGCAATGAAGTGAAAGCATGAAGACTATCAGCAGCTAGGTAGTAGGATCAAGATGGAAGATAGTATGAGGCCAATCAACAACAGTCTTCACACAGTGAAGTCAATCATATCATGCAAGAAGGCAATGACTTCACGAAGACAAACAGTAAGTAAAGAGAGGTAAAAGATAGAACCAGTTGCTCGGTGAGGACATGTATTTGTTGGACCAGTTCTAGTTGCTGAGATAACTGTACGTCTGGTTAGGGAGGTTGAGATTTAACTCCCACGTCTTCACCTTATTCCTCTTGAGCTAAGGACACACACTCCTCGCCCAATCACTCTAGTAAGTCTTCAAGGTAGACTTCCAAACCTTCACAGACTTCATTCTCTGGCGATCCACAATGACTCTTGGATGCTCAGAACGCGACTCCTAACTGGCTGGAGGATTCACAGTCCTCAAGTGTAATAAGTCTTTAGATCACGCAGACAGAAAGACTTCAGTGATGCCTAACACTCTTTGGCCCTCGGTGTTTAGGGCTTTGTCCATGCAAGGATTTCTCTCTCAAAGGCATTGAGGTGGGTTGCTCTCAAAATGACAAAAGTCGTGCACTAACTTTGAGCAGCCACCATTTTATGGTGTAGGGGGTGGGCTATTTATAGCCACGAGGCAACCCAACCTGATTTGTTCGAAATGACCCTGGGTCACTAAGGAACTGACACGTGTCCAATGGTCAGATTTCAAACACACGTGACACCTTAACTTGGGCTACAAGTAAAGCTGACTCATCCAGCTCTAGATAAGATTTTCTCTCATTGCCTTCGCTCGAAGACATAGGATTTGGTTGAGCATCACTTTAGTCACTCTAACTTTGTTCGCTTGGACCCCACTTAACAGTACGGTGGTTCCTATGACTCAACAAAGAAGAAAAGGAAACTACGAAACAACTATGTCTTCGCAGTCCATAGTCTTCATACAATGTCTTAGAATGAAATATGCCCTAGAGGCAATAATAAAGTTATTATTTATTTCCTTATTTATAAATGTTTATTATTCATGCTAGAATTTTATTAACCGGAAACATAATACATGTGTGAATACATAGACAAACAGAGTGTCACTAGTATGCCTCTACTTGACTAGCTCGTTGATCAAAGATGGTTATGTTTGCTAACCATATACATTAGTTGTCATTTGATAAACGGTATCACATCATTAGGAGAATGATGTGATTGACTTGACTCATTCCGTTAGCTTAGCACTTGATCGTTTTAGTTTACTGTTGTTGCTTTCTTCATGACTTATACATGTTCCTATGACTATGAGATTATACAACTCCTGATTACCAGAGGAACACTTTGTGTGCTACCAAACGTCACAACATAACTGGATGATTATAAAGGTGCTCTAAAGTTGTCTCCGATGGTACTTGTTGAGTTGGCATAGATCGAGATTAGGATTTGTCACTCCGATTGTTAGAGAGGTATCTCTGGGCCCTCTCGGTAATGCAGATCACTATAAGCCTTGCAAGCAATGTAACTAATGAGTTAGTTTCGGGATGATGCATTACGGAATGAGTAAAGAGACTTGCCAGTAACGAGATTAAACTAGGTATTGAGATACCAACGATCGAATCTCGGGCAAGCAACATACCGATGACAAAGGGAAGAACATATATTGTTATGTGGTTCGACCGATAAAGATCTTCGTAGAATATGTAGGAGCCAATATGGGCATCCAGGTTCCGCTGTTGGTTATTGACTAGAGAAGTGTCTCGGTCATGTCTACATAGTTCTCGAACCCGTAGGATCCGCACGCTTAACGTTCATTGACGATATATCATTTATGAGTTATGTATGTTGGTAACTGAATATTGTTTGGAGTTCTGGATAAGATCACGGACATGACGAGGAACTCTGGAATGGTCCGGAGATAAATTTTGATATATGGGATAATAGTGTTTGGTCTCCGGAAGGGTTCCGGATGTTTCCCGAAATGTTTGGGTACGAGAACACTTTATTTGGGCCAAAGGGGAAAGCCCACAAGGTTTTTGGAAAGAGCAAAAGGAAGTTTTGCGGAGTCCAGGGGCCAGACGCCAGAGTCCCTGGCATCTGGGTCCAGACGCCAGGAACCCTGGCGTCTGGCCCTGGAGTCCGAGAAGGACTCTTGCCTTTCGGGTGAAACCGACTTTGTAGAGGCTTTTACTTCAAGTTTCGACACTAAAGCTCAACATATAAATAGAGGGGTAGGGCTAGCATCCAAGACACATCAAGAAACACCAAGCCGTGTGCCGGCAACCCCGTCCCCTCTAGTTTATCCTTCGTAATAGTTTTCGTAGTGCTTAGGCGAAGCCCTGCGGAGATTGTTTTTGACCAACACCGTCACCACGCCGTGGTGCTGCCGGAACTCATCTACTACTTCGCCCCTCTTGCTGGATCAAGAAGGCGAGGACGTCATCGAGCTGAACGTGTGTTGAACGCGGAGGTGTCGTACGTTAGGTACTTGATCGGGACTGATCGTGAAGGTGTATGACTACATCAACTGTGTTGATAAACGCTTCCGCTTTCGGTCTACGAGGGTACGTAGACATACTCTCCCCTCTCATTGCTTTGCATCACCATGATCTTGCGTGTGCGTAGGAATTTTTTTAAAATTACTACGTTCCCCAACAGTCTTCTCATGTCATAGTCTTCAATGTGAAGCTCTTCACAGACCACTGTTGTCTTCAATGTCTTACACATTTTTAGGGGTCATCTCTGGTAGGTAAACCAAATCAATGAGGGACTACTACCTGTGTTATCCCGCATTTCTCACAAACACATTAGTCCCTCAACCAAGTTTGTCATCAATACTCCAAAACCAACTAGGGGTGGCATGTGACGTCCCGAGACCAATGCGCCAGTTGTCTTCCAGTTATTCGTTGTTGTTGCCATGTCATTCGCTTGCGTGTTGCATCTTGTCATGTCATCATATGCATTGCATCATCATGTTTTTAAAACTTGCATCCGTCCCGGCCTCCTCGTTCCTTCCTTTGTCCGTTCTGAGTCTAGACACCCTTGCACGCACCCGCGGCACGTCCAAAATATTATTTTATAAGTGGCCGGAAAATGTTCTTGGAATGGGTTGAAAGTTGGCGTGCGGTGTTGTTATGTTGCCAGTAGGCCGCCTGCCAAATTTCATCGCATTCGGAGTTCGTTTGACGCCCCAACGGATAACTATAGCGACAATATAGTCGGTCAAATCGTCGGACGTTTTCGGTCTCCGGAAACAGTCGTCGGGCCTCTCTCTCTTCTCTTCTCTCAGGTCGAGCCCTTCTGCGTAGCCCACAAGTTCCAGCCGACCCCTTGTGTGCGTGTCCGAAACTTCCCCGGACCCGACCCGGACAGTTGTCACCGTTGGGTCCGGATCATCCCCAAACGTCTACAAAACATCTTCGTTTTGTTAATTGGACTCCCTACCTATTTTCTCGGACCGAGCATATTTTTGTGAGTCCAATTAAATTACCCGCATGTTCAAATTCGTTCCCTAAATCCCTCTTCTTCTTTTTCTTCTCTCCATATTTTTTTCTTTCTTTCTTTCTTGTCTCCCTCTTTCTTCTAAGGAGTGTAAGTGAGAGAGGTTAAGAGAGGAGAGCCCAGCGGCCAGGCGGCCTGCTTCCCCGTGGCCCATTTGGCCAAGGCCTCCCACACCAGCCCACCTATACTTCTAGAGAAAATTTCTTATTTGACACTATCTTAAAATCTGCTTCCTTATTTGACACTGGAAAAGTTTTTCTTCCCTATTTGACACAAGTTCTAAATTTTATTTCCTATATGACATTTTCGTCCATTTTGAGCCTAAATGACACCTGAAAAGACTCTTTTGCCCCTCATGTGGTATGTGTGTGGGGGGCAATAGCGCGCACACGCAGCATCAGTGCGAGAGCAGGAGCACACACGCGCCAACACATACACATGCACCAACACACAACGCACACGCACACGCACGCAACAGCACACACGCGCGTGCACACACACACACACACACACGCAGCAACACACATGCACGCGCACACACATGCAACAACACACACTTCACGCAGCACACACACATACACACACGCAGCAGCAGCAGCACACACGCAGGCAGCACATAGGCACACAACCGCACACACACACGCGCGTGCGCACGTACACACGCAGTAGCAAACACACGCAGCAGCACACATGCAGCAGCAGCAGCAGCACACACGCAGGCAGCACATAGGCACGCAACAGCACACACACACACACGCACGCACGTACACACGCAGCAGCACACATGCACACACACATGCAGCAGCAGCACACATGTGTGCGTGCACCCACACACGCAACAGCACACGCGCGCGCACACACACATACCACATGAAGGGCAAAATCGTCTTTTCAGGTGTCATTTAGGCTCAAAATTGACGAAAGTGTCGTATAGGGAATAAAATTTAGGACTAGTGTCAAATAAGGAAGAACAACTTTTCCAGTGTCAAATAAGGAACCAGATTTTAAGACAGTGTCAAATAAGGAATTTTCTCATACTTCTAACCCTAGCCCGATCTCTTCCTCACTCATCTCTCTCTCCCTCCCGTAGCGCCGCCAGGAGCCTCGTTCCCCATCTCCCTCCAGCGCTCTGCTCGTCCCGACCCCCCTCGCTCTTCCTCCCCTCATCTCCCTTTCCTCCCTTCCACCTCGAGCCAGGGGAGAAGCCCCGCGCCCAATCTCCTCCAGCACAGCCGGCGATGACCGAGCCTTCCCCGGCGCATCCCTGCTCCTCCCTCGCGCCGATCCCCATGGCTCGCCCCACTGCTAGTGCCGCCGCCCTCCTTCCTCGCGCCCTCGCCTCCTTCTTCCTCCGTTCGGGCCAACGCCGCCGCCGCTGGATCAGGCTGCGCTTCATCGGGTCCTCCCCTGCCGCTGGACCGACCCTGCAGGAGCTCCCTGCCTCGCGCCTGCCACCTGCTCCGCCTCCTCATCACTCCTCTCGGCCTCCCGTGGGTGCTCTATTGCTGTCGCCTTGCTGCACGGCGTTTGGCCCTGCCCCTGTCGAGTTGCCGGATCGGCAGTCGCCTGAGCTCTCCCTTGAGTGCTCCTCGCTCCATCGCTTCTTCTGGCCGAGACTTCATCATCCTCTGTTGCACTATGTGAGAGCGTGACAGCCACATGGTGGCCACCTCTGCAGCCTCATGTTGCTATTTTGTGCGCCTTCACTGTCGGTTGCCGTTGACGCAAGACCAACAGCCTCACTGCCGTTCGCCTACACGCCCGAACCCTGAAGATTCCATGGGACGCCAAGTACAATGATGACCCGTGAAGACCCTAGTTACACCAAGTTCGTCTTCCGCCGTCTCCGAAATCGCCAAGCACCACGACGATACGAGATCAAATATCGTCGACAAGCATTGTACCAAGTACCCCTTCGTTTCGTTGAGACCAGCAAGCCCGAAGACCCCAAGTACCACGAAAACTCCGAAGGGATTCAAATCCATCAAGTTCCTCGCCGTGACCTCGAACATCTATGGAATGTGCTACAAAATGTGTGTCACTACTGTTGTCGAAGACCCGTGTAACGAAACCATCAAGTTCGACTACCGTCGCGTGAACAAACTACTTCCTCTACCATCGCCGAGTACCACTACTTCCCACGAAGATCGTGAACGACTACACCGCTTGACCCCGAACACCTACGGAGTGTGAACATCTACGAAGTGAGAACGACTACTTCCACTACCGTCATTGCGAAAACGCCTACTTCCCTCTATGAACTTGATCTGTTTCGATAATGCTCGCTTCAAAGGTATAACCCCGAGACGATGCCCGTGAACGAATGCATGTGATGTTTGAAATGCTCGCGTTTGCACCGTGCCCGACGTGTTTCTTGCATGTTCCCCGTTGCCATGCCATCGTCCCGTGGGAACCCGGTAGTCGGGAGCACCCCACCATCTTGCTCAACTCGCTCACGCCCTATCTTTTTCACGGCACCTCAATCGAGTTACCGGAACCGATATGTTGCCGTGGCATCATTTTTGGATTTGTCGCCGTGGCACCCTTTCTTTCCACCATGGTGACAAATGCTTCATAATGCTCTTGTCAACTTTTAATAAAAATTGCATAAACTTGTTCATGTCATCCGCATCATGATAACAACAATTAAAATGTTTAAAATTGTTGTCTGCATTAAATTGCTAAATGCATATGGGGATTTATCGGAAGTGTTGTTCGTTGTTTCCGGCCTCATTTAACCTTGCCTAAATGTTTAGTTTACTTATGCTTCACCTCTTGTCATGTTAAGAACATTTAATATTGTTGAGTATATAAACAGGAGAGAACTAAATAAGTCATGTGGTGTTTCGTCAATATGCAACCCGTTGCATATTGAGCTCCACTTAATTTGTAGTTTTGTTTGTGTACTTTGCCATGCCATGCATATTTAAACCGGACATGCATCATACTTGGTTGTGCATCATGCCATGTTGATGTGATGGTTGTTTACTATGTTGTGTGCTTCTTTCTGGTGTTGCTTCTTCGGGTTGGTTCCGATAATGTCGTGTTTGTGAGGACCCGTTCGACTACGTCCGTTTGTCTTCTTCATGGACTCGTTCTTCTTCCTTGCGGGATTTCAGGCAAGATGACCATACCCTCGAAATCACTTCTATCTTTGCTTGCTAGATGCTTGCTCTTTTTCTATGCCTATGCTGCGATACCTACCACTTGCTTATTATGCCTCCCATATTGTTAAGCCAAGCCTCTAACCCGCCTTGTCCTAGCAAACCGTTGTTTAGCTATGTTACCGCTTTGCTCAGCCCCTCTTATAGCGTTGTTAGTTGCAGGTGAAGATTCGAGTTTGTTCCATGTTGGAACATGATATTTTGTTGGGATATCACAATATCTCTTATTTAATTAATGCATCTATATACTTGGTAAAGGGTGGAAGGCTCGGCCTTATGCCTGGTGTTTTGTTCCACTCTTGCCGCCCTAGTTTCCGTCATATCGGTGTTATGTTCCCGGATTTGCGTTCCTTACACGGTTGGGTTATAATGGGAACCCCTTGACAGTTCGCTTTGAATAAAACTCCTCCAGGAAGGCCCAACCTTGGTTTTACCATTTGCCTCACCACCACCTACTTTTCCCTTGGGAGTCGCGCTCCCGAGGGTCATCATTATTTTAACCCCCTCGGGCCAGTGCTCCTCTGAGTATTGGTTCAACCTGCCAGCCGCCGGTGGCCACTAGGGGCATCTCTGGGCTGGCCTACCGGAAGTTTGGACAATCCGGTGTGCTCTGAGAACGAGATATGTGCAGCTCCTATCGGGATTTGTCGGCACATTCGGGCGGCTTTGCTGGACTTGTTTTACCATTGTCGAGGATGTCTTGTAACTGGGATGCCGAGTCTGATCGGATTGTCTTGGGAGAAGGAATATCCTTCGTTAACCGTGAGAGCTTGTGATGGGCTAAGTTGGGACACCCCTGCAGGGTTTTGAACTTTCGAAAGCCGTGCCCGCGGTTATGGGCAGATGGGAATTTGTTAATGTCCGGTTGTAGAAAACCTGAAACTTAACTTAACTAAAATGCACCAACCGCGTGTGTTACCGTGATGGTCTCTTCTCGGCGGAGTCCGGGAAGTGAACACGGTGTTGGAGTTATACTTGACGTAGGTTGCTCTAGGATCACTTCTTGATAATAGATTCTCGACCGTGCTTTTGCCTTCTCTTCTCGCTCTCATTTGCGTATGTTAACCACCAAATATGCTAGTCGCTTGCTGCAGCTCCACCTCATATCCTTTACCCTTTCTATAAGCTTAAATAGTCTTGATCGCGAGGGTGTGAGATTGTTGAGTCCCCGTGACTCACAGATTACTTCCAAAACCAGTTTGCAAGTGCCGATGTTATCGTGCAGGTGACGCAAACGAGCTCAAGGAGGAGCTCGATGAAGACCTTGTTCGTAGTGTTGTTTTGTTTCCGTTGATCAGTAGTGGAGCCCAGTCAGGGCGACCGAGGATCTGTTGCATTAGGGGTGGTCTTCTTTTATTTGGTTCTGTAGTCGGACCTTGATTGTATTCTGGATGATGTAATGCTATATTCATGTATTGTGTGAAGTGGTGATTGTAAGCCAACTCTTTATCCCTTTCTTATTTAGTACATGGGATGTGTAAAGATTACCCCTCTTGTGACATGCCTACTATGCGGTTATGCCTCTAAGTCGTGCTCCGACACTTGGAAGATATAGCCGCATCGTGGGCGTTACATGGCACTAGATGCACTTGCACTAATCAACTCATACTTTTATGTATCGGTATTTTATGTACTATTTTAGTGCTACAATATCACATGTCAACGCTTCTTTTTTTCATCAGATTGGGTGAGAAGGTGCACGGGATTGATATATTTTTATAGGTCAGTTGCTCCTGGTTGATTTTAAAATCATTAATCCGATTAGAATCATGAATCAAATCCAAATTTGAATAGCTCAATCAAATGAAAAAGCTTTAAAATTAAGGAGCATACAGAATTATGAGAGAGCTTCTTAAGAAATTATTAACACGGTTAAAGTTCGATGACCGATTTTAAATTGAAGACCTGAATTAATTGTGAGATCTTAAAAATTAGGAAGCATAGTGTATTACGTATTGTAGTCGCCACCAATTTAAGTGGACAAGCAATTTGTTTGTTGGTGCACTCTGCCAACGATAGAATATTCTGCAAGGTCTCGTGCCACTCATTTTGTAAGGGACCTCGTGTCAAATGGGGATCCACTAAGTCGGCCTTCTTTTCTTTTATCCTTTATCATTTATCCTTGTCCATTTTTACCTTTTTTGTCTTAAAATAACTTATTTAAGTTTAACCAACTTTATATATGATATGCTAGTATATTTCACAGACTTTTGTGAGCCTAAATTGGTGTTGGTCAAACTTAAACAAGCTTGATTTAAAACAAACCCATAACTTCAATTATTTTTAACACGGGTAGTATTCTTCATCAGTAATATTGGATCCTATGATGTGTGTGAGCTTCGATTAGACACTCTCTGCGTCAAAATGACAGAGAAGCACAAAAAGGCTGCAGTAATGGGTAGGCCCAATTGCCGGTACCGAGTGCTGCTCTCATTAGTTTATTCCAACGCATTTTTCTATCTTTCTTTTTCAAATTTTCCTGTTGGTTGTGTTTCAGTCATTTCTTTCACATGAACCAAGAATTTTTTTTCTTGAATGTTCATGATTTTCTTAAAAAGTTCGCAGATGAACAAGAGTGTTCTCGAATTTCAAAAAATGTCCATGATTTTTTAAGAATTTCATGAATGTAGAAACGTTCTCGAATTTCAAAAATTGTTGTCGTATTTTTAAAAATGTTCCTGATCTTAAAATGTATTCATGAATTTAAAAAATGTTCATAAATTAATGTTGTTGTATTTTTAGAAATGTTCACATATATTAAAAAATGTTCATAAATTAGGAAAAAGATGAAAGAAAGAAAATCAGGAAAAAGGAACCAAATAGTGGGAAAAAATCGAAGGAAAACATAATGGAAACCGAATAACCAAAAGAACATTCAAGAAAAATGACCCGAAGAAAAAATGAGAAAGAGGAAAAGCAACGGAAGAATTTTGGGCACAAGGATAGGTCCAGTCTATGGCCACCCTGCACACAAAGCGATGAATTTTACATGGTGCGTAGAGAAATCCCATTTGATGCTCTCTACCCCAATTGTCAGTATTCGTTTTTTTTTGTTTTCATTCCTTTAAGTTGCAAACATTTTCAAAAAAAATAAAATGTTTCAAAAAATTGAACATTGTTTGATCCATGAACGTTTTAAAATTTGTGGAGATTTTTTTCACATTTATAAATTTGTAAAATTAGTTCTTTAAAACATTTTATGAATATTTCTAAAAGTGCACACACAATTTTAAAGTTCGACAACTTTTATTCATAATATAGTTTTAAAACTTTTGTGAACGTTCTGGATCAAAAAAAAAATAACAAATTTTCTGATTATTTGTGAAATTATTTTAAAATTAAATTAAATTTTTGTGAACGTTCTGTATTCCTACATTTGAACAAATTTTTATTTTGTGAAGTTCTTTTAAAATTAAATTACTTATTTAACTTTTGGGAATATTTTTTTATATTGTTGCATCCGTTTTCTTGGAGAAGACCGTCCAGAAAATTCAAAGAAGGAAAGAAAAATCAAACCGTTAACTATCCGAGGCATCAATTGTGTTGACCCACTCGCATGGAGTGGGCACTATCTGAACGCATGGGCATCTGCACCCACTTCTAAAAAACTGCATTTTAAGCATGTTTTGAAATGTTAAAAAAATAACAGAAAATTATATGCATACATGTTCGCAAATGTGTGTGCACACAGCATAAAGTTTTGTGAAAAAATGTTTTTCTGGTTTGCCTTCGTAAAAAGACAAATTTCAGTGCTTCTAAATAGCGTTTCACGACAAAACTTTTTGTCTTTTTTGCACAGGGCTCAAAAAAAAGTTATTTTTTCGTAAAACTTTATGCACGCACATAGAACATGAAGATGTATGCGTGCAAACTTTTTTAGATTTTTTTGGCATTTAGAAATATGTTCTTTAAAGTGAGTTCATATGTACCCGGGTTCATTATGCACTTCCCCACTCGCATGCACCTTGTGTGTTCCCCTCCAAAATTTTGACAATAGCTTGTAGATTTTAAAAAAATCATTAATATTGAATTCGTTCATCTTTTTCAATAATATTCACAATTTCTAAACAAAACTCTTAAAGTAAGCAAACACTCATGTTTTTTTGGAATACAAAAATCTGATTGAAAATCACTAAAGTAGGGAAAAAATCCGCTAGATTATCAAAGTAATAGAAAGAAAATGGGTTTGTCTAGGGCACATCTAGATATGCTTTAGTTATTGCACATCTAAGTGACTCAATCAAACTAAAAAGAAAAAAGAAAAAAAAAGACTAATAAAAATGCTTGCACGAATCTTCACATGGACTCAATGGCATAGGACTTAAATGTGCAATACTTAGGGCACATCTAGATGTGCGTTAGCAAAACTGAAAGAAAATCACCCATATGCTAATTCCACTTGCTACAGCCCTAGTGTCATTGCGCCGATGAACCCACCCAGTTGTGATGCAGTGTGCATTTTCCCTCAAGTTTAATGCAACAAGTCGTCAAATAGGAGATATCGCAAAAAACATCAAATAGGTCCCTGGCGTGTAGTCCTTGTTTTTGAAAAAATATATTCATACTAGCAACCATTACAAGTACAATGCTTTGAATACAGAATTTAGGAAACTACGAAATAGCTACTATAATTAAGAATTACAATGAAACCTTTTGGAGTCATCTTCTCCGTAATACCAAACTATCATTCTAGGCAACACGAAATATTACCAAGACTTCAAAACTGCCAATGGATTGAAGCAACGATGATGTTGCTTGTTTGCCCGCACGAACTTTACAACTAATAAAGGTTTCTAAAGTTTTCTAAAAAATATAAAGGCCTTTGAAAGCCCCTGGAGTTGCCCTTCCAAAAAGATGGAAAACTTTTAAGCTGTGAATGTGCATGGAACGATTCTCTAGGAGTGCAGGCCATTGAACAGATCGTCATCATAATATCAAAGAAAGATTTCAGCTCCACAGAGAATCAAACTAATAAAAAAAGGAAAACATTTGGGTTAATCCAGATGATTTCTTGTCTCCGTAAACCGCATCCTATGCG
Source organism: Triticum aestivum (assembly GCF_018294505.1). Lineage (NCBI taxonomy): Eukaryota > Viridiplantae > Streptophyta > Magnoliopsida > Poales > Poaceae > Triticum > Triticum aestivum. The sequence continues at coordinate 62,824,625 of NC_057794.1, read as the reverse complement.
CACCACGTGTCCCCTGTGTGGCCACCACCACTCCATCCCAGCCTTATCTACTTGCCGTGTGTCTTCTGCATCCCTTTTCTTCTTTTCCCCTTTTCATCCTCACGCGACACTACCAGAGAAGAGCTGAAGAGGCCATCCATCCCATGGCGAGCACCACCAACAAACCTGGGAACCGGAAGTGGACGCCGTCGATGGCCTTATAATGCTACTCTGTTTCAACACCGCCCCTGTTGCAAACATAGGGCAAAGCAGCCACCCTACTACCATGGCTCGCAGGAGTCGCAACCGCTATTGATGCAAGCAACGAAGGTCGACACTGGCAACGCTACGACACGGTTGCAGCAAGGTCGGCGGGAGGGCATCTCTGGCCAGCACGGCTGTAAGGTTCCCGCTCGCCACTGCCACTCCACGCTGCAATCCATGTGTTTTGCAGCCGCACCATTGCCGTGACGGACCATCTCCCTCAACTCCGGCCGTCGTCACCGGCGGTGCTGCGTTGCAACGTGACTGGCGCTACCAGTGAAAGAGGCTCCGGTGAGCATGCCTGATGCTGCAGCTTTTTTGCAACAACACCACTGCTACTCTAAGGGTAGTCGTGCGGCTGGTCGGAACGGTGCGTCGGGCCATCTCCCTCAACTCCGGCGGAAGCATAGACGACGCTGCAATGGAGCTTCGTCGGACTCCGTCGATGCTGCGTTGGAGCTTCGCCGGACTCTGTCGGTGCTGCGTTGGAGCTTCCCTGGGGCTGCAATGGAACTTCACCGGACTCCGTCGGTGCTGTGTTGGAGCTATAGACACGTTGCACTATGCTGCAGTGGAGCTTTGCCGGGGTTGCCAGTAGCGCTGCGTTGAAGCTGGTCTGCTGCCGTGGAGTTGGTGCATCGAATGGCCATCAACACGTTGATCTGACGGCTAGGTAAGCGGATGATTTCATAGACAAATCATCCGGCTGATTCGTATCGTGCGCCATAAAGACACACGATACACTATTTCTTTTGAGACAAAATAACACGATACACTAACATAAACTTACTAGACCGCAAACCCAAATTGCATGGGCCAATTTTCATCTTACCCGTCCACACAGCCCCCAGCCCACAACAGCACCATCCTGTGGGCCCAACTACAAGAACCGCCATACCCCGCCATCGCCCCCAAAATAGCCCAACCAAAAACACATGCGCAATAATCTGCCGTCTGCCGTCTGCTTCGACCCACGCTTGTCTCCCTCCCCAAATCTCCAAACTCTCTCTAGTCCCCACCACAACCCCCTCCCCATGGCGACGGCCGCCGCCGCCAGGCCGGCGGCGAGGACGACGGTGAACGTGGCCGGGGCCGTGTACCGCGTGCAGCTGGCCCTCCTCGACGGCGCGGCGGCCTCCAACGAGCCCCTCCTCCACGCGGCCGCCGCGGTGCTCTCCCGCGCCGACTACGACGACGTCGTCACCGAGCGCTCCATCGCCGAGGCGTGCGGCCACCCCGCGTGCACCAGCCCCCTCCCCGACCCCGCCAACCCCAAGGCGGCGCCGCGGTTCCACATCTCCCTCCGCGAGCACCGCGTCTACGACCTCGAGGAGGCCCGCAAGTTCTGCTCCGAGCGCTGCCTCGTCGCCTCCGCGGCCTTCGCGGCCTCGCTCCCGCCCGACCGCCCCTTCGGGATCCCGCCCAACAGGCTGGACGCCCTGGTCGCGCTCTTCGAGGGCAGCGGGGACGGGCCGGGGCTAGGGTTTCGGGCGGACGGCGGGAAGAAGGAGGACGAGGGGAGGAAGGTGGAGATTGTGGAGAAGGAGGCGCCTGGGCCTGGCGAGGTGACGCTGCAGGAGTGGATTGGGCCGTCGGGCGCCATTGAGGGCTATGTGCCCCACCATCACCCCATTCAAGAAGGTGATTGTTTCATGCTGAACTCTGTTATTTACTTTGCGAATTTTTGTAGTCTAGATGTTCATTCTTGCATTTGATTATGCTGCCATTGGTTGACGGGAGGACAATAGGGTTGTTGAGAATAGCTGAGGCATTTTATTGTCTTTGGGTGCTGGGAGTTTTATGTGGATTGATCTGAATAAGCGAGATATTTTATCGTCTCAGGGTGCAGAGTTCTGTCATTCTATGTGGATGTATGGCAAGCCATTGCAATTGAAATATACGGGCTATGTGATATTAGAATGTAGAATTAGCCTCCAACCAGATGAATACATGCAATCCTGGCTATATTTTCAAATTTTGTTGTATCTACAATAAAACTAAGTGGGAGCTTGTTGGTTATTACAACTGTCAAGGGCGTTTTTTGCGGGGCAGGTCGCTGGCAATGGGGCAAACCTGCCTTGCGACCACCTTTAGGAATTTAGAGGAAGAGGTGACTCGGAGTCGTCTTCTTTAGAAATTTCAGGTTCTTAAAAGTTGAACACAAGATATAAAATCAGTTTTTGTTAGTGGTACATCCTGTTGGTTGGTTCTATTCAATAATGTTGTAGAGACTGGTGTAATAAATGTTATAATAGTGACAGTAGTTTTACTTGCAGGCACATTACTGTACGTGAAAGGATGCTTATCTCTTTCCCTTTGTTCGGCTTGTCTTAAGTTTCGAACAATTGAAGAAACAGTGAGCTTGTGTTCTGTATTTCAGGGCCAATGCCACAGGCTAAACAGGGCAAAGCTAGTAGAGCTGAGCTGTCCGGGAGTAAGAACCTGAATTCTGGGGCTGCTGTTCCTGGCGAACATAGCATGGCAGTTTCATCTTCAGTTGAAGCACAAGTGGGCTCTGAAGATATAGCTAAAAAAATTGATGGCATGGTCCTTCATGAGAACACAAAAACGAAGAAAAAAGGCGCAGATAAAACCCTATCAAAGATTTTCCAACAGGATGAAGATACGGATATGTTATTGCCTTGCATAACTGATTCCATTGCGAAGCAACTAGAGCATGTAGTTTTGGAAGAGAGAAATGACAAGAAGAAAAAGAAATCAACTAGAGCATCATCAAGGGCATGCAAGAGTAAGCCTGCAAGAAAACCTGCTGGAAGTAATGGCCATGAAGTAGGCTTTACTAGTACAATCATTATGGGGGATCCTGCTTCGGTAAAGATGGATCAAGGGCCTTTGGGTCAATATGACTTTGCAAGTTCCATCCTCATAGATAATCAGCCCTCATCATCTCAATACACAGTAAGAGATTCAATGCATACTTACACTGAACAACTACACAAAGAATTCAGTAAAGCAGTGGACCTTGAAAAAAATGAGACAAGTGACGAGAAGGTTAGTGCTGCACTAAAATCTTCACTGAAGGCTGTAGGGTCTAAGAACAGAAGTCAGTCTGTGACATGGGCAGATGATAATGGGAGCATCTTAGAAGCAAGCAAAGCATATGACATCGATTCAGATGCTAAAAATCTATCTATGGAGGACATTGACAGTTCACTAAGGCGTGAATCTGCAGAGGCTTGTGCATCAGCCCTTATTGAAGCTGCAGGAGCTATTTCTTCAGGCACATCGGAAGTGGAAGATGCAGGTGAACATATTTTCTGTAACCTTGTGATCCTTTGATATGCAATACTCTTATGTAGTTGATAAAATGACCTGAAGCTTCCTGAATACAGTTTCAAAGGCAGGTATCATCATATTGCCTGACACGCTTCACCAGAAACAGTTCGAGAATGTCCATGGCAAAGATACAATGGAAAAGGTAGTATCTGAAACAGATGGTGATGTTGTGAAGTGGCCAACAAAGACTGTGCTTCTGGACACTGACATGTTTGAAGTTGATGATTCTTGGCACGACACACCGCCAGAAGGTTTCAGTTTAACAGTAAGCATTTTTGAGAGAAAGTGGTAGTTTTGTTTCTTTTAATTCATTTTGAAATTTAGCAATGACATGCATATCTTTTCAGCTGTCTGCTTTTGCAACAATGTGGACCACAATATTTGGATGGATATCCCGGTCATCTTTAGCCTATGTATACATGCTTGATGACAGTTCTGTGGAAGAGATGTTGATTTCTAATGGGAGAGAGTATCCTGAGAAGCGAGTTTCGAAAGATAGCCAATCATCTGAAATTAAAAGAGCTTTAGCTTCTTGCATTTCTAATGCACTGCCGGTACTTGTATCAAACATGAGGATGCAAATCCCAGTTTCAAAGTTGGAGACTACTCTGGTATGAATTAATATACTCTGAGTGAGTTTATTGCCTGATTTACAGTTGGTCCAAATATATACTTTGCTACCTGGAGTCCTAAACTTACTTGCATATCAATGTTTTTAGGCTTATTACTAGCTGGAACAGAATACCGATCACTACTATCAGCAAACAACAGCCGAGTACATTTGAGAAATTACTCTGGTAGAGTTGGGATTCCATATTTCTTTATACAATATAAAATGGGTAGAATGTGCATATTTCTTTACTAGATAGAGATAAGACTAGTTGCACCTGTGTATGTCCTCATTGGCTAGTGTTTGTTTGTATCTGTCTTCTCCTATACTTGGAACCTCTGCTGCATTCTTTTCCTGGCTAACATCAACTCAGCATAAAGGAAAAGATAGGTTAGCTTGATGCTAGTATCTGATACTCCCTCCTATCCATGTTAATTGTCACTGATTTAGTACAACTACTAAATCAGCGACAATTAATATGGATCGGAGGGAGCAACTATTTTGCTCCTCACTTGCAGAGCCATTTGTTTCTGCTTGCACCATGCTTTTGGATAATCGAATGAGAGTATCTGGTTGCCACTACAGGGATACTTGATTGACACAATGTCACTTGTTGACGCACTGCCTGCTCTGAGATCAAGGCAATGGCAACTGTTGGTTCTTGTTCTGCTCGACGCACTCTCTGTGCACCAGCTTCCTGCTCTTGCTCCAGTGATCTCAGACTCAAAGCTCGTGCAGAAGGTGGCGTTTCTTTTCCGTACCTCTCTGGTATGCAAATACAAGGATGCCTATGTGTTTCTTGACTGTTTTTCCTTGTGCATACTGCAGATCCTAAACTCGGCTCAGGTTAGCAGAGAGGAGTACGACTCCATGGTCGACCTCATCCTCCCTTTCGGAAGATCCGCCGTGACGCCCATGTCAAGTTAACCCGTCCAAGAAGTGCACCATAGTGGACAGTAACAATTCTACACCACGCGCAGGATTCGGATATGTATGTCCACTCAGCAGAGTAGATAGAAGTCGTCCCGTATCAGCATCAGCGGCATGACATGCGACTCAAATACCGCCACAGTGACAGCCCCCATCGGCTTGCTATCTACTAGAACATCACAAATCTTGCTGCTTTACCATTGCTTGTTGTGTGTTCCTCTCGCGTTGCTGTCAGCTCTCGTGGATTTCACCTTTAGCCCGGAGGGGAGAGAGCAAAAGATAACTGCCACGAGAGCTATGGCCAGCAGCATCACATCGTAGTGTATCATATCACCACGGGCTTGCGTTCTCGCTCGTCGTAGTGCGTCTGTAGCTGTAGCTGTTGTTACCTGTAACCATTTGACTCTTGTGGGTAGGCGGCCTGGCCCATCCGTGTGTCACCTGACTGGCCGAGCGCTGGGGCAGGCCAGTGACTGGTCGATGCCGACGGCGGACCGCCGTCGCTGTATGGCTCAATACAACATTTGTGCATTGCCTATCACCTTCCCTTCCGTGGTCAAATGCAGCGGCTCTTTCTTCTAGCTCTCGTTTTCTGGACTTTGCAGCTGTGTATGCGTGGGTGGTGCAGGTGCATTGAACCCACCTGCTATCGCTGCAGCTGATTTTTAGGTGTCTCATCAGATTTATGAAAGACAGGCTTCGGAAAGGTAGTAGAATTATTCTTGACGACTAGGGGTTGTGTTAGGGAAAAAAAAGGGAGCTGTGGGTTAGGTGAGTGAGGGGGCGTGTCTGGTGGTGCTGGTGCCAGCCATTCCACCACCATGGCTAACTTGCCGGCGCGGATCGAGATAGTGGTATGTTCTGCTAAATTTACCTCTACCGCTAAGTCTTGTCTGGCTTCATTCACTCACCACGGCACCTGCTACTCTATGATCTCTAGTTGATGATGAAGCATCGATCCTAATTTTTCACGAAGAGTTATTTTATTTTTTTCTCTTCCTCTTTTTTGGTGAAAATGACTAATTTTATATCTCTACTCATACGTGGCAAGTGGCAACGGACGTCCCGTTAAACAACACTCACACTTCTCTGAATCGAGTTGACCAGAGCTCAATAGCAGAGCAGGTCCATCCGTGGAGGCAACGGATGTACAACAGCAATGGCGTGAGCAATAACAGCAACGGCAAGAGAAAAAGCACAGGAAACAATGGGAGAATGCCCTACAAAAACTGCCGGGCTAGCGCCTGAAAAAATGGTAGTAGGAACTAAAAGGGAAGTGGCAGTTACGATTCCTCGACCGATGTCAGCATATTTACAGCGTGGGAACGAACCGACCAGCAGCACTAGGTAGGGAGCAGGAGCAGAGCAGGCATCTCAAGCTAGAGCTAGCGGTCAGTCTCCAGCCAGCTCCTCAGGTTGCACAGGGCCTCCGCCGACAGGCCCTTGCAGCTCCGCGGCCTCGCCGCCGCAGCAGCGGGGGGCGGCGGCGGCGACCCGAGCTCCGACCCGAAGCACACCACGATGACGGTGAGGTTGTCGGCCGTCTCGAGCCGCTTGGCCTCCATGACGAGCTCCCGCGCGCACCGCTCGGGGTCGTCGTGCTGCCGCAGGCCGCGCCGGACCACGCTCACCGCGTGCTGGCTCGTCATCACGTCCCAGATCCCGTCGCACCCCATGATGAGGAACTCGTCGTCCTCGCTCAGCGTCGCCTGCTGGAACTCGGGCTCCGCGATGAGGGGCGACGTGGAGCAGTCGGGCACCTTCATGTCCCAGTCGCCCAGGGCACGCGTCACCGAGAGCACACCGTTGAGGTACCCGTCCTCGATGTACCCGCCGGAGGCGGCCACCCTCTCGCACTCCTCGGCGTAGTTCGCCCTGTGGTCTCGAGACATCTCCATCGCTATGCCTCTCCGGCAGAGCACCGCTCGGCAGTCGCCGGTGTTCGCAACCAACAGTTGCCTGCAAGTCAGGTCAGACACTCGACTGAGCATGCACGCTGAAGCAAGAAAATTGAGATCAGTTCTACATACTGAGGCCGCTTCTAGTGAAGCACATCTTACCTCCCAAAGACTAATGCTGCGAGTGCCGTAGTTCCGGAGGAGCGGCTGATATCTAAATTGTCAGCCAGGGCAAGATCGGCTTGCAAGAACGCGCTCCGAATACATTCCTCGACGGACTGAAGGTATATATCATCCACTTGCAATGCTTGTGGGAACTCTCTATCCTCAAACAGGAACCTCATGGCATGCCTTTTCATGTAGGCTGCAGCATCCGGACCCCCATGGCCATCAAAGACCTACATACAAGCAGAGGAAACAAGATGATCCATTTAGGCACAGTTGCTGTGGAGAAAATGCAGCAATCAAATACTCCCTCCGTAAAGAAATATGAGAGCGTTTGGATCACTACAGCTCTTATATTTCTTTGCGGAGGGAGTACACAATAATCACTTACTGACTTACCCCATAGAAGGCGCTAGGTAGAGGGCACACCAACAGCGAGCCAAGATGAGCTGAAAGATCATCTATCCGGATGTGTTCATCTTCCATGTACCTCCTAGGTCCGATATCAGCAAAGCTTCCAGACCGAATATTGGGTACAAACTGTAGTGTCTCAGCGGACACGCTCGTCGCACCATCGGTGTTCGCCAATCCCTATACCAAACGTGAAACGTTACCACCATGTTTCTTGGATTCGAAACAAATACAATCAAGATAAGCTTTTCTCCATAGTCTACTAAACTGACATGATTAAAAGCCCGGACTACTTGTGTACCAAAATGGTCTAAATCGTTTCGTCGTCAGATGACACATATTTGCAGCACAAACCTGATATTGTCTGACTTGATTGAGAAGAAACAGCACTTTGCAAAAGCACATATGCTACTACGATTCAACAACTCTACACACTACACAAATGGCTCCAATAATTAGAGCACCCACCTTCTCTGTGGCCTACAACCACCACCACACCACCCTAGAACCAGAACCCTCTAAAAGGGAGCTACTTTTTCTATGAAAGGGTGTCAGACGTTTGCATCCACAAGCAGATAACCATTCCCTGTACTAAGAGGAAGAGAAACCAAACTTCCCTAACCAGTATAAGCAAGCTTCAAGAATAGTATGGCCATAATAATTCATTCACAACAATACATGGAATTTTGAGCTGACTGCTTCCACAAATCTGTTCTAAAAATCAGACAAGAAAGCCTACAGCAGCTACAGCTGATCCGTTGATAAAATTCCCCGATCTCTTTGGGGATATACGGTCTCAGGACGAGCATAGGAGTAAAGAGAGGGAGGAGTCTTAGCGGCGGGACTCACCATGCGAGGCAGCTCGACGGCGACCTCCACCTCCACCTCCACCTCCGGCACGGCGACCGCCGACATCCCGGCCCCCTTGGCGACGCACCGGCGGTACTGCACCTCCAGAACCGGCGCGGGCTGCTGATGCATCACCTCCGCCTCGGCCACCATCTCCGCAGACCCCGACACGCCGTCTCTCCGGCCAGCGACCAGAAGGGAAAGAAAGGGGAAATCTTCCAACTAAGACAACCGCTCGATCCGTGCCGACGAGGGGAGCGAGAAGAGTCTCCGGAGGATGTCGCCTTTCCAGCGATCTCGGTGGATTCTAGGACACGGTTTCTTGATCTGGGCAGGGGGGAAGAAGAAATGGGTAGAGAGGACGAGGGTGGTTGGCTTTTATCCCGTGCTACTTGCTTGCCCCTGTGTGGAGGGGGGGACCGGCGGCGACCGGTGAGTGGGCGGGCGGGCGACCGGTGCGTGGCGGTGGGGGTGCACGCGGCTGATGCACGGACACGTGGATGCCGACCTCAGCACATGATTCATTTCCCCTCTCCCCTCTGTCTCTTCTGATTTGGGTGTTGGAGTTAACAAAAGTGAATAGAGCAACATGAAATTGGTATATGGTAAGAGTGATATGGCCAGGTCTTTCCCTGATGTAGAAGCAGCATGAATTTGCAATGCTTTTGTGTAGGAAAGATTCTGCTGTAGAGAAGCAACATGAAATTTGCAAATGACTTTGTGTTAGGAAAGATTGTCGTGCACAGATTTGACATCGATTATGTGCGTGGAAGATGCCTTTTGTGGCTTAAGGTCACGTTTGGCACGATAAGTCTTGTTTTATGTATTAGTTATTTTCTGTTATTTCATTTGGCTATTAATGATTTTTATTATTATGACTATTTTGTCGCATACAAATTTAGCAGCTGCAACTAAACCGAAGTGGGATTGTCGTTTCCTTGAGCTGCAACATAAATTCTACGTAAGGTTGAGTGTTTTTATTTGACAAGCAACGCGGCATAAAATACTACACGAAGTTGAATTCAGACATCAAAACGACAAATAATGTCTTCCTACATTTGCTTCACGGCATCTTCCATTCTCTTCGGTCGTTTGTTCATTTATTCTTAGTAACTCCCTCATTTGACACATATCTCTCCTCACCACCCTCACCGTACGCGTGACAGATCCCTGCCTCACCGCCAAACCTTCTTCTTCAATTGTGGTGATGTTGTTGTCGCATCTGCCACTTCATTTGAATATAGTGTGAACATTCGAAATGTTTACCGAGTAAAATTGATTCCCATGATAGCCGGTGATGACGATGGCCTCCTACTGAACATCGTCGTCGACTTTGCCCTTGTGGAGGGGGTTACCCTTGCTTTAAGATGTTTGATAGAGCGCTAGGGACAACATGGGTTGCAGTGAATGCGTTGGTTTACACACTTCATGATTGTGTTCTCCCTTTAAACCAGTTAAAGCTCCTTTGATTCAAAGGATCTCGTAGGACTTCTGGAGGGTTTGGGTCCTTATGGATTTCCCTACAATGATCATTTGATTCGCACGATTGGAATCCTTAGTAACTTCTGGATATAGTGCATAGTTTTGTAATTCTATATGATACAGAAAGACATGATACCAATTCCTATGTTTTCCGTATTTCAATATTTTTGAAATCCTGCAAAACAAAGATATCCTTAATGCTGGTGCATAAGTTTTTTGAGCATATATTTACTTCTGAACCTAGCGATGCTGTAGATACTCTTCTTGATGTTATCCCTCACAAAGTTACTGATGTGATGAATGATGACTTATGTAAACCTTATACCAAGGAGGAGATGAAGGCTGCACCTTTTTAGATGAGACCCACTAAAGCTCCTACCCGGATGGTTTCCCGGCCCTCTTCTACTAGACACACTGGATTTTTTGGGAGAGGAGATTTATCAAGCCCTCAGGAGATTTTTGGAAGGGAGACGTACTCCTGATGGTTTTTGTGATTAAGTTATTGTTCTCATTCTGAAAGTTGCAAGACCCAAACGACGCAAGAATTTTTGGCCTATTAGCCTTTGCAACATTCTTTACAAAACTGCCTCTAAGGTTTTGGCTAATCATTTGAGGTTGCTTTTACCTGTCGTCATTCCTAAATTTCAAAGTGCTTTTGTCTCTCGCAGATCGATTACAAACAATGATCTCATTGTTTATGAGTCTCTACATACTACAAGAAAACAACAGACTAAGAAACTCTTCTTTTCCATGAAGATTGATATGATGAAAGCATATAATCGTGTTGAGTGGAATTATCTTCGTGGTTGCCTGTCAAAACTTGGTTTTGCCCATGCATGGACCATCTTCGTAATGCGATGTGTTACCAATGTTTGTATGCTATCAGGGTCAATGGAGTGCTCATTGAACTTGTTGCGCCGTTGAGATGTATCCATCAGGGTAATCCAATCAGCCCCTACCTGTTTCTTCTGTGCACTGAAGGCATGTCAAGTTCGTTGCTACAGAAGGAGAATTATGACGTACTACATGGTATTAGGAACGGTCGCTCTGGTCCACCCATTTCAAATCTCCTATTTGTCGATGGTGGCATTTTCCTTGGAAGAAGCAGTATGCGTAGTTGTGACGCCCCCGATTCAATCGCACACTAATCATACATGCAAACATGTACGATCAAGATCAGGGACTCACGGGAAGATATCACAACACAACTCTACAAATAAAGTAAGTCATACAAGAATCATATTATAAGCCAAGGGCCTCGAGGGCTCGAACACAAGAGCTCGATCATAGACGAGTCAGCGGAAGCAACAATATCTGAGTATAGACATAAGTTAAACAAGTTTGCCTTAAGAAGGCTAGCACAAACTGGGATACAGATCGAAAGAGGCGCAGGCCTCCTGCCTGAGATCCTCCTAAACTACTCTTGGTCGTCGTCAGCCGGCTGCACGTAGTAGTAGGCACCTCCTGAGTAGTAGTAGTCGTCATCGACAGTGGCATCTGGCTCCTGGGCTCCATCGTTTGGTCGCAGCAATCGGGTATAGAAAGGGGGAAAAGGGGGAGCAAAGCAACCATGAGTACTCGTCCAAAGCACTCGCAAGTAAGGAGCTACACTACATATGTATGCATTGGTATCAAATGAAATAAGGGTATCATATGTGGAATGAACTGCAGAATGCGGGAATAAGAGGGGGATAGTTAGTCCTGTCGAAGACTACGCTTCTTGTAACCTCCATCTTGCAGCAGAAGAAGAGAGTAGATGGTAAGTTCACCAAGTAGCATCACATAGCATAATCATAACTGATGATCCTCCCCTCGTCGCCTGTGAGAGAGCGATCACCAGTTGTATCTGGCACTTGGAAGGGTGTGTTTTAATAAGTATCCGGTTCTAGTTGTCATAAGGTCAAGGTACAACTCCAAGTCGTCCTGTTACCGAAGATCACGGCTATTCGAATATATTAACTTCCCTGCAGGGGTGCACCACATTTCCCAACACGCTCGATCCCCTTTGGCCGGACACACTTTCCTAGGCCATGCCCGGCCTCGGAAGATCAATGATACGTCTCCAACGTATCCATAATTTTTGATTGCTCCATGCTATATTATCTACTGTTTTGGACTATATTGGGCTTTATTTTCCACTTTTATATTATTTTTGGGACTAACCTATTAACCGGAGGCCCAGCCCAGAATTGATGTTTTTTGCCTATTTGAGTGTTTCGAAGAAACAGAATATCAAACGGAGTCCAAACGGAATGAAACCTTCGGGAACGTGATTTTCTCACCGAACGTGATCCTGGAGACTTGGACCCTACGCCAAGGCATCAGAGAGGCGGTCACGAGGGTGGGGGGTGCGCCCCCTGCCTCATGGGCCCCTCGGAGCTCCACCGACGTACTTCTTCCTCCTATATATACCTACGTACCCCCAAACGATCAGAACAGGAGCCAAAAACCTAATTCCACCGCCGCAACTTTCTGTATCCACGAGATCCCATCTTGGGGCCTGTTCCGGAGCTCCGCCGGAGAGGGCCGTCATCATGGAGGGCTTCTACATCATCATAGCCTCTCCGATGAAGTGTGAGTAGTTTACCTCAGACCTTTGGGTCCATAGTTAGTAACTAGATGGCTTCTTCTCTCTTTTTGGATCTCAATACAAAGTTCTCCCCCTCTCTCGTGGAGATCTATTCGATGTAATCTTCTTTTTGCGGTGTGTTTGTTGAGACCGATGAATTGTGGGTTTATGATCAAGTCTATCTATGAATAATATTTGAATCTTCTCTGAATTCTTTTATGTATGATTGGTTATCTTTGCAAGTCTCTTCGAATTATCCGTTTGGTTTGGCCAACTAGATTGGTAGTTCTTGCCATGGGAGAAGTGCTTAGCTTTGGGTTCGATCTTGCGGTGTCCTTTGCCAGTGACAGAAGGGGCAGCAAGGCACGTATTGCATCGTTGCCATCGAGGATAACAAGATGGGGTTTATTTCATATTGCATGAATTTATCTCTCTACATCATGTCATCTTGCTTAAAGCGTTACTCTGTTTTTAACTTAATACTCTAGATGCATGCTGGATAGCGGTCGATGAGTGGAGTAATAGTAGTAGATGCAGAATCGTTTCGGTCTACTTGTCACGGACGTGATGCCTATATACATGATCATGCCTAGATATTCTCATAACTATGCTCAATTCTGTCAATTGCTCAACAGTAATTTGTTCACCCACCGTAGAATACTTATGCTCTTGAGAGAAGCCACTAGTGAAACCTATGGCCCCCGGGTCTATTCTCATCATATCAATCTCCATCACTTTAATCTTGCTTTGCTTTTTACTTTGCCTTTTACTTTTCACTTTGCATCTTTATACCAAAATACAAAATATTATATCTATCAGATCTCACTCTCGTAAGTGACCGTGAAGGGATTGACAACCCCTAATCGCGTTGGTTGCGAGTAGCTATCGTTTTGTGCAGGTACGAGGGACTTGAGCGTGGACTCCTACTGGATTGATATCTTGGTTCTCAAAAACTGAGGGAAATACTTACGCTACTTTGCTGCATCATCCCTTCCTCTTCGGAGAAAACCAACGCAAGCTCAAGAGGTAGCAAGAAGGATTTCTGGCGCCGTTGCCGGGGAGTCTACGCAAAAAGTCAACATACCAAGTACCCATCACAATCCCTATCTCTCGCATTACATTATTGCCATTTGCCTCTCGTTTTCCTCTCCCCCACTTCACCCTTGCCGTTTTATTCGCCCTCTCTTTCCCAATCTCCTTCTCCTTCTCAGCCTCTTTTGCCCGTTTGCTTTTGTTTGCTCGTGTGTTAGATTGCTTGTTTGTCGCGATGGCTCAAGATACTACCAAATTGTGTGACTTCACCAATACCAATAATAATGATTTCCTTAGCACTCCGATTGCTCCTCTTGCCAATACTGAATCTTGTGAAACCAATACTGCTTTGTTGAATCTTGTTATGAAAGATCAATTCGCCGGCCTTCCTAGTGAAGATGCCGCCACTCATCTGAATAGCTTCGTTGATTTATGTGATATGCAAAAGAAAAAAGATGTCGATAATGATGTCGTTAAATTGAAGCTATTTCCTTTTTCGCCTAGAGATTGTGCTAAAGCTTGGTTTTCATCTTTGCCTAAAAATAGTATTGATTCTTGGAACAAGTGCAAAGATGCTTTTATCTCTAAGTATTTCCCTCCCGCTAAGATCATCTCTCTTAGAAACGATATTATGAACTTTAAGCAACTTGATCATGAACATGTTGCACAAGCTTGGGAGAGAATGAAATTAATGATACGTAATTGCCCTACTCATGGTTTGAATTTGTGGATGATTATACAAAAATTTATGCCGGATTGAATTTTGCTTCTAGAAATCTTTTAGATTCGGCCGCGGGAGGCACTTTTATGGAAATCACTTTAGGAGATGCTACTAAACTCCTAGATAATATTATGGTTAATTATTCTCAATGGCATACTGAAAGATCTTCTAATAAAAAAGTGCATGCGATAGAAGAAATCAATGTTTTGAGTGGAAAGATGGATGAACTTATGAAATTATTTGCTACTAAGAGTGTTTCTTCTGATCCTAATGATATGCCTTTGTCTACTTTGATTGAGAATAACAATGAATCTATGGATGTGAATTTTGTTGGTAGGAATAATTTTGGTAACAACGCTTATAGAGGGAATTTTAATCCTAGGCCATATCCTAGTAATCCTTCTAATAATTATGGGAATTCCTACAACAACTCTTATGGAAATTATAATAAGATGCCCTCTGAATTTGAGAATAGTGTTAAAGAGTTTATGAATTCACAAAAGAATTTTAATGCTTTGCTTGAAGAGAAATTGCTTAAAGTTGATGATTTGGCTAGGAACGTTGATAGAATTTCTCTTGAGATTGATTCTTTAAAGCTTAGATCTATTCCTCCTAAGCATGATATCAATGAGTCTCTCAAAGCCATGAGAATTTCCATTGATGAGTGCAAGGAAAGAACCGCTAGGATGCGTGCTTCCAAAGATGCCTTTATTAAAGCGTGTTCTTCCAATTCCTATGAAAATCAAGATGAAGATCTAAAAGTTATTGATGTGTCCCTATTAAATCTTTGTTTTGCAATATGAATCTTGATGAAACTGAATATGATCTTCCTTTACCTAGAAGGCGTTCTAAAAATTCGGAGTATTTAGATCTTTATGATGAAATTGATGAAAGTGGGATTGAAAGAAATAAAAATCTAGATGTTGCTAAACCAACTATATTGGATTTCAAGGAATTTAATTATGAAAGTTGCTCTTTAATTGATTGTATTTCCTTGTTGCAATCCGTGCTAAATTCTCCACATGCTTATAGTCAAAATAAAGCCTTCACCAAACATATTGTTGATGCCTTGATGCAATCTTATGAAGAAAAACTTGAGTTGAAAGTTTCTATCCCTAGAAAACTCTATGATGAGTGGGAACCAACTATTAAAATTAAAATTAAAGATCATGAATTTTATGCTTTGTGTGATTTGGGTGCTAGTGTCTCTACCATTCCCAAAACTTTGTGTGATTTGCTAGATTTCCGTAATTTTGAAGATTGCTCTCTAAACTTGCATCTTGCGGATTCTACTATTAAGAAACCTATGGGAAGGATTAATGATGTTCTTATTGTTGCAAATAGGAATTATGTGCCCGTAGATTTCATTGTTCTTGATATAGATTGCAATCCTTCTTGCCCTATTATTCTTGGTAGACCTTTCCTTAGAACGGTTGGTGCGATTATTGATATGAAGGAAGGGAATATTAGATTTCAATTTCCATTAAAAAGGGGATGGAACACTTTCCAAGAAATAAAATAAAATTTCCATATGAAACTATCATGAGAGCCACTTATGGATTGCCTACCAAAGATGGCAATACCTAGATCTATCCTCGCTTTTATGCCTAGCTAGGGGCGTTAAACGATAGCGCTTGTTGGGAGGCAACCCAATTTTATTTTTATTCCTTGATTTTTGCTCCTATTTAGTAATAAATAAATTATTTATCCTCTGTTTGGTTGTGTTTTTTGTGTTTAATTAGTGTTTGTGCCAAGTAGAACCGTTGGGAAGACTTGGGGAAAGTCTTGTTGAACTTGCTGTAAAAAACAGAAACTTTAGCGCTCACGAGAACTGCTGTCATTTTTATTTGAAGAGTGCTATTTAGTTAATTATTTTTTCAGATGATTAATATATAAATTCCTCACGTCCAGCAATTTATTTTAGAATTTTTGGGGTTCCAGATCTTGCGCTAGCTACAGATTACTACAGACTGTTCTGTTTTTGACAGATTCTGTTTTTCGTGTGTTGTTTGCTTATTTTGATGAATCTATGGTCAGTAAAATAGTTTATAATCCATAGAGAAGTTGGAATACAGTAGGTTTAACACCAATATAGATAAAGAATGAGTTCATTACAGTACCATGAAGTGGTCTTTTGTATTCTTTCGCTAACGGAGCTCACGAGTTTTCTACTTTAAATTTTGTGTTGTGAAGTTTTCAAGTTTTGGGTGAATTCTTGTGATGGATTATGGAACAAGGAGTGGCAAGAGCCTAAGCTTGGGGATGGCCTAAGCTTGGGGATGCCCATGGAACCCCCAAGATAATCCAAGGACACCAAAAAGTCAAAGCTTGGGGATGCCCCGGAAGGCATCCCCTCTTTCGTCCACTTCCATCGGTAATTTACTTGGAGCTATATTTTTATTCACCAACATGATATGTGTTTTGCTTGGAGCGTCTTGTATTATTTTTGTCTTTGTGTTTTAGTATGCCACAATCATCCTTGCTATACACACCTTTTGAGAGAGCCATACATGAATTAAATTTGTATAGAATACTCTATGTGCTTCAATTATATCTTTTGAGCTATGTAGTTTTGCTCTATGTGCTTCACTTATATCTTTTGAGCGTTATAATTTTGCTCTATGTGCTTCACTTAGATCTTTTAGAGCACGGTGGTGGATTTGTTTTAAAGAAACTATTGATCTCTCATGCTTCACTTAAATTATTTTGAGAGTCTCTTAATAGCATGGTAATTTGCTTAATAATAATATGCTTGGTATTCAAGATTTGTGAAACTTTCTTTTGAGTGTGTTGAATACTAAGAAAAGATTGAAGCATGATAATTGTTTTGAGATATGGAGGTGATAATATTAAAGTCATGCTAGTTGAGTAGTTGTGAATTTAAAGAATACTTGTGTTAAAGTTTGTGATTCCCGTAGCATGCACGTATGGTGAACCGTTATGAGTGGCGGTCGGGGACGAGCGATGGTCTTTTCCTACCAATCTATCCCCCTAGGAGCATGCGCGTAATACTTTGCTTTGATAACTTCTAGATTTTTGCAATAAGTATATGAGTTCTTTATGAGTAATGTTGAGTCCATGGATTATACACACTCTCACCCTTCCACCTTTGCTAGCCTCTCTAATACCGCACACTTTTCGCCGGTATCATACACCTACCATATACCTTCCTCAAAACAGCCACCATACCTACCTATTATGGCATTTCCATAGCCATTCCGAGATATATTGCCATGCAACTTTCCACCGTTCCGTTTATCATGACACACTCCATCATTGTCATATTGCATATCCCGGTATACCGCCGGAGGCATTCATATAGAGTCATATTTTGTTCTAAGTATTGAGTTGTAATTGTTGAGTTGTAAGAAAAATAAAAGTGTGATGATCATCATTATTAGAGCATTGTCCCAAGTGAGGAAAGGATGATGGAGACTATGATTCCCCCACAAGTCGGGATGAGACTCCGGACGAAAAATAAATAAAAGAGGCCAAAGAAGCCCAAAATAAAAGAAAAGAAAAGAAGAAAAGGCCCAAATAAAAAAATAAAAAAAATTGAGAGAAAAAGAGAGAAAGGACAATGTTACTATCCTTTTACCACACTTGTGCTTCAAAGTAGCACCATGATATTCATGATAGAGAGTCTCCTATACTAGTGGGAATCTTGCATTATAGAACTTGGCTTATATATTCCAATGATGGGCTTCCTCAAATTGCCCTAGGTCTTCATGAGCAAGCAAGTTGGATGCACACCCACTTAGTTTCTTTTTGAGCTTTCATATACTTATAGCTCTAGTGCATCTGTTGCATGGCAATCCCTACTCACTCGCATTGATATCTATTGATGGGCATCTTCATAGCCCGTTGATACGCCTAGTTGATGTGAGACTATCTTCTCCTTTTTGTCTTCTACACAACCACCATTCTATTCCACCTATAGTGCTATATCCATGGCTCACGCTCATGTATTGCATGAAGATTGAAAAAGTTTTGAAAAAGTTAGAGTATGAAACAATTGCTTGGCTTGTCATCGGGGTTGTGCATGATTTAAATACTTTGTGTGGTGAAGATAGAACATAGCCAGACTATGTGATTTTGTAGGGATAACTTTCTTTGGCCATGTTATTTTGAGAAGACATAATTGCTTTGTTAGTATGCTTGAAGTATTATTATTTTTATGTCAATATAAACTTTTGTCTTGAATCATTTGAATCTAAATATTCATATCACAATTAAGAAGATTTGCATTGAAATTATGCCAAGTAGCACTCCGCATCAAAAATTCTCTTTTTATCATTTACCTACTCAAGGACGAGCAGGAATTAAGTTTGGGGATGCCTGATACGTCTCCAACGTATCTATAATTTTTGATTGCTCCATGCTATATTATCTACTGTTTTGGACTATATTGGGCTTTATTTTCCACTTTTATATTATTTTTGGGACTAACCTATTAACCGGAGGCCCAGCCCGGAATTGTTGTTTTTTGCCTATTTCAGTGTTTCGAAGAAACGGAATATCAAACGGAGTCCAAACGGAATGAAACCTTCGGGAACGTAATTTTCTCACCGAACGTGATCCACGAGACTTGGACCCTACGCCAAGGCATCAGAGAGGCGGTCACAAGGGTGGGGGCGCGCCCCCATAGGGCGCCCCCTACCTCGTGGGCCCCTTGGAGCTCCACCGACGTACTTTTTCCTCCTATATATACCTACGTACCCCCAAACGATCAGAACAGGAGCCAAAAACCTAATTCCACCGCCGCAACTTTCTGTATCCACGAGATCCCATCTTGGGGCATGTTCCGGAGCTCCGCCGGAGAGGGCCTTCATCATGGAGGGCTTCTACATCATCATAGCCTCTCCAATGAAGTGTGAGTAGTTTACCTCATACCTTCGGGTCCATAGTTAGTAGCTAGATGGCTTCTTCTCTCTTTTTGGATCTCAATACAAAGTTCTCCCCCTCTCTCATGGAGTTCTATTCGATGTAATCTTCTTTTTGCGGTGTGTTTGTTGAGACCGATGAATTGTGGGTTTATGATCAAGTCTATCTATGAATAATATTTGAATCTTCTCTGAATTCTTTTATGTATGATTGGTTATCTTTGCAAGTCTCTACGAATTATTCGTTTGGTTTGGCCAACTAGATTGGCAGTTCTTGCCATGGGAGAAGTGCTCAACTTTGGGTTTGATCTTGCGGTGTCCTTTCCCAGTGACAGAAGGGGCAGCAAGGCACATATTGCATCATTGCCATCGAGGATAACAAGATGGAGTTTATTTCATATTGCATGAATTTATCTCTCTACATCATGTCATCTTGCTTAAAGCGTTACTCAACTTAATACTCTAGATGCATGCTGGATAGCGGTCGATGAGTGGAGTAATAGTAGTAGATGCAGAATCGTTTCGGTCTACTTGTCACGGACGTGATGCCTATATATATGATCATGCCTAGATATTCTCATAACTATGCTCAATTCTGTCAATTGCTCAACAGTAATTTGTTCACCCACCGTAGAATACTTATGCTCTTGAGAGAAGCCACTAGTGAAACCTATGGCCCCCGGGTCTATTCTCATCATATCAATCTCCATCACTTTAATCTTGCTTTGCTTTTTACTTTGCCTTTTACTTTTCACTTTGCATCTTTATACCAAAACAAAATATTATATCTATCAGATCTCACTCTCGTAAGTGACCGTGAAGGGATTGACAACCCCTAATCGCGTTGGTTGCGAGTAGCTATCGTTTTGTGCAGGTACGAGGGACTTGAGCGTGGCCTCCTACTGGATTGATACCTTGGTTCTCAAAAACTGAGGGAAATACTTACGCTACTTTGCTGCATCATCCCTTCCTCTTCGGGGAAAACCAACGCAAGCTCAAGAGGTAGCAATCAACACATCGCAGCCCTACCTAGGCACAACAGAGAGGTCAGCACGCCAGTCTAAATCCTATGGCGTAGGGGTCTGGGCCCATCGCCCATTGCACACCTGCACATTGCGAGGGCGGCCGGAAGCAGAACTAGCCCCCTTAATACAAGAGCATGCTTACGGTCCAATCCGGCGCGCGCCGCTCAGTCACTGACGTCACGAAGGCTTCGGATGATACCATGACGTCGAGTGTCCATAACTGTTCCCGCGTAGTTGGTTGGTGCGTATAGGCCGGTGGCCAGACTCAGATCAAATACCAAGATCTCGTTAAGCGTGTTATTTTGACATAACCACGGACGCCAACCAGGGCCAGGCCCACCTCTCTCCTAGGTGGTCTCAACATGCCATGTCGCTCCGCCTCAAAGTAACAGTCGGGGGCCGTCGGGAACTTAGGCCCACCACTACCTGGATGGAGCCACCTGCCCCTTCAGCCCCCATATCAGAATCACTTGCGGGTACTCAACGAGCCGACCCGACTTTAGTCACCACCTGTATAGTGTATATATATATATATATATATATATATATATATATGACAGGGCTATTCTGTTACTAGTAACAGAATAATATTCCGTTACCATCCGGCCCTATATAGGAGCGACGGCGACCGAACCCACCACCTCCCGATCCCCAACTCCTCCTCCAGCGCGCCGCCCCCTCCCACCCCGCCGGAGCTCCGCCCCCTCCCTTCCCCATCGTGCGCTGCCCCCTCCCTCCCCGCCGGTGCACCGCCCCTCCCTCCCCCATCGTGCGCCTCCCCCGCCGGTGTGCCGCACCCTTCCTTCCCCACTGTGCGCCGCCTCCTCCCTCTCCCTCCGTGCACTGCCCCCTCCCCGCCGACGTGCCACCTCCTCCCTCCCCGCCGCGCGACACCCCCGCCAGACGCACCACGATGCCGCCGGACCAGACCCATGCCGCGGCGACCCCAACTTACACCGCCTTTCTTCTTCCTCCAGCGCGCAGCCCCGCCACCCCCTCCCCCCAGCGCGCAGCCCCACAGTCCCTCCCTCCAGCGTGCCGCCCCGCACCCCCTCCCCGAGGAGTTCATGTATTATTGCCTGAGGAGTTCATGTGTTACTGGCCAGTAAGTAAACCTATTAATCACTCTCAAGTGTGATGAAAAAAATGGGCAGTAAATTGATGAAAAAATATCATCGAGTTCAAAACACGCCGAGACACGCGACAGCCACCCCAGTTCGGGCGTAGTAAGTACCTCAGTACGAGTTAAAAACGGTGGTCCGTTCGGAATAAAAGAAATGACAGAAATTCAAATTGTAAAGTTCAAGCAAAAAAAGAAACCCCATGAAAATCCTGCTTAGTAAGTATCTCAGTACAAGTCGTAAAATGAGAGAAGTTCAGAACAACGTTGTCAAAAAATGTTGAGTTAAAAAAGGAAACAAAACAAACACATTTTCTTTTTAAATAAAATATCATTCAGTTCGATGATACAAACCATACAAGTACAGGGGCGACGATACAGTAAACCGTTGAAAACTTACGAGAAAAATATTACCAAAAAAACAGAGCAAAGTCTAGTTAGTGAAAACACGCTTAGTACAAACCCATGCAAGTATCAGTACAAATACCCTTTTCGGAACCATTCAAAATTAATCTAAAATAGCTCAGTACAAACATACATATATATATCAGTACGACTAATCTGTTTTTCATACGAGAAAACAGCAGGAACCGTCATGCCGTATTCAAAATTACTTTAAACGGTTGCAAAGTAGAGAAAACGTTCAACATGACTAAATTTCGCATTTTCTATAGCTATCCAACGGTATATTATTTGCCATATTTCGATAAACTTTTTTAAAAAATCGCGTTCAAAATCAAATTTGACCATTTTCGAATTCATTTTTAAACTGTAAGGAATTAGAAAAACATTTCTATACGAAAAAGTTGCGCATTTTACATAGCTTTCCAACGCCGTATCATTTGCGTCAATCCGACAAACTGTTTGCAAAAAAATCATGAAAATATGTTTCGTCCAGAATTAAACCATTTTTCATATTATTTTTAAATCATATAGAATTAGAAAAAACAATACATATATGGAAGATGCGGATTTTCACCAGCTTTCCAACGTCATCTTGTTTGCTCAATTCTGACAAACCGTTTGAAAATTGAGTCCAAAATACGATTCACATTTTCGGTTTTGAAAAATATGGTTTTTTTAAAACTGCTCTTAAACCATAATGATTTTGCAAAAGCGTTCAATATACTTGAAATATGGTTGTCAAGAGCTTTCCAACAATATATTACACGCCACGTTTCGATAAAAAAATTACAAAAAGTTTTTGAAATAAAGAAGACGATGTGTTAAACACAACTGAAAGCATCAGTTCAACCGCTTCGAAAACATCAGTTCAACCACCTGAAACCGTTAGTTCAAAAAGGGTAACAGAATAGCCCAGATGTATATATATATATATATATATATATATATATATATATATATATATATATATATATATATAAGTATATACCCATGATCACCTCCGACGTGATCACGACCCGATAGTATAGCATGGCAGACTGACAAGAATGTAGGGCCACTGATGATAATCTAGCATCCTATACTAAGCATTTAGGATTGCGGTTAAGGTATCAACAGTTGTAGCAACAATGACACGCTATACATCAGAGTAGGATTAACGGAAAGCAGTAACATGCTACACTACTCTAATGCAAGCAGTAGAGAGAAGAGTACGCGATATCTGGTGATTAAGGGGGGGGGGGCTTGCCTGGTTGCTCAGGCAAGAGAGAGGGGTCGTCAACACCGTAGTCATACTGGGTAGCAGCGGCGTCGGTCTCGGTGTCTAGCGAGAGAAGAGGGGGAAGAAACAATAAATATTAAGCAAACAGATGCATATCGATGCATGACATGACAAGTAGCGGTGCTAGGTGTGCCCTAACGCGGTAAGAGGTGGTACCGGTGAAGGGGGGAAACATCCGAGGAAATATCCCCGGTGTTTCGCGTTTTTGGACAAACGAACCAGAGGGAGAAAGTTGCGTGTTCGCTATGCTAGGGATGCGTGGCGGATGAACGGGCTGCGTATCCGGATTCGTCTCATCGTTCTGAGCAACTTTCATGTACAAAGTCTTTTCATCCGAGCTACGGTTTATTTTATATTAATTTTAAAAGAATTAAATCATTTTTAGGATTTATTTAAATATTTTAAATCAACATTATCCAGAATAGTGTTTGCTGACGTCATCATGATGTCAGCAGTTGACCTGGTCAACCTAACAGGTGGGTCCCGTTCATCATTGACTGTTTAGTCTAATTAGGGTTTAATTAACTTAACTAGTTGATTAGATTAATTAAACAAGATTAATTAACTTAATTAATTAATTACTTATTTTTTAATTCTGTTTTTTTCATTTTCGTTTTGGGGCTAGGCCCCACATGTCATTGGCCCATAGGGCCAAACGGGCGCAGGCGAATGGGCGCTGCCCGATCGGGCGCACGCCCGAGGGGCGCTGGGCACACACGGCGTACTCTGGCGCCGGCGGCCAGGGGAGGCAACATAGGGATGGCCACGACGGGGCGCTGGCGGCCAGGGATGCGCGCGGTGGGCGAGGCCGGTAAGGCCAACACGTGGACGCATGCCCGGGAGGGCAGCAGCGGGGCGCGCCGCATCGGCGGGTGATGCGATGATGGGCGCGAGGAGCGGGACGTCGCGGATGGACCGGTGACGAGGTACGGGCGCGTGTGGTAGCGGTCGGCGCGACGCGGAGTAGAGAGAGGGAGGAAGCAGCGCATGACGGCGCGGGGTGTGCAAGGGGGGGGGCAACATGCCACGACAGCTAGAGGAGGCGCAGGCGAGCGCGGTGCACGCCTAGGCGCGGTCATGCGCAGAGAGCGTGGTCGGGGCCAACGGTGAGCGAAAGGGATAGAGGAGACCGGGGATCACCGAGCCCTGTAGTTGAGCGAGGTGTGCTCGGGGAGGAGTCAGGGTTGAAGGCGACGCAGGGGAGGACAACGGCGCTGGCGGTCCGGCGAGGCGACGTGGTTCCGGCGACGGGGTCGGGGCAGCCACGGATGGAGCGCGCGGAGCTCGGGGAAGTCGAGGCGGTGCACAAGGGAGAGGAAGAAGGCCGGGAGGTGCGGCGCCGGCGAGGTGGCGTCGCGGAGGGGGAGTGAGGTGCGATGGGGCGGCGACGGGGTCATTTCCTCCGATCTGAATCGGGGGGGGGGGAGACAGAGGGAGGAGAGGGGATCGTGTGTGGGGGGGGGGGAGTGGGTGACGTGGGCTAGGGTTCGGTTGCCCGGGGGGGGGGGTTATGGGGGAGTGAGGGGCGCCGCCTAGGCCGGTTTGAGCCGGCCTGGCTAGCAGCTGGGCCGACTGGCCCAGTGGGGGGTTCTCTCTTTATTTTGTTGTTGTTATTCTCCTTTTCTTTTCTTTTTATTTATACTTTTCTATTTATTTTTAGCTGCCAACTGATTTTTGTTGATTATGAACCTTTGCACATAATTCCTAGCCAACACTATAAGGCTGTGCACAAAGTTTGAGGCCAACTGGAACTGTTCTAATTTATAGTTGAATTAAAATGCTCTTATTTAATCTTCTTATTCCACTAAATGAGTTCCAGGGGCAATTTGGGAAACCAAATGAGGTTGGTTCCAACATGTTCATTATTTAGTGAATATTTGCCACCCATCGAACATTTTTATTTGATAGCTTAAAGAAATAATAATTTGACTTGTTATTTGAATTTGAAATTGATCTCAGTTTGAAACAAGTGAGGTTTAGCAAAAATTTAATTATGATGACCTGACATGATTAGCAAGGGTTTACTGTAGCTTAATTACCCGGGCATCACAATTCTCCTCCACTACAAGAAATCTCGTCACGAGATTTAAGAGGCATAAGGTGGGGTGGTTCTGGTTACGAAATTCTAGTGAGTGTTCTCGGTCTTAGTTGCTCTTCTCGAAGAGGTCGATCCATCACGTTGATGTCTCCATTCCCCTGCTTCAAGTCACCATGATGAAGTCGGCATCCTTTCCTCGGGAATTCCAACTTACGTACGAAGGACAAGGGTTAACTTCGAAAGAACGAACCGCTACCATGTTGCTTATCTGGTAGATAATATCAGGAAAGGTGGTGGAAGTAACCCTCGAATTGAAGCTTAAGAAGATATTGAGAGCAAAGTAAGAAGGTACCCTGAGAAGTTTTGAGTGAGCAGGCAATTGTTCGATGCCTGAAATGAAACGTGAAAGGGGTGTAGAGCAAGGGAAGTAAGTATTTTGTCTGATACCAGAATAGATCACTAGGCAGGTGGCCCATGAATCATATACGAAGTCAAGCGCGAGGAATAACTTGGACAATAGGGTGTACAAGAGAGTCAGGTTTCGATCCTATGGAACTGTGGGTTATGGGCCCACCATGTAGTTTTAAAGTAGAAAGGGCGGTGATATCTTGTACAGTCATGATAACAAGGCATGTCAGAGGATAGCCTATTAGTTATGTTGGCAACAACATCGGTACCAAGGGCGAGGGACGAAGAGAACCATTTTCCTGCTCGTTGAATGAGGGGGACCATTAGGCAAAGTTCTCGTCCATCGGTGGATACCAGAATGCCATCAATCAATAGTAACAGGTTCTTACTGACAGAGTTGTACACCGAGGTGCTTACAAAAGCAGTGACTTATTACGGCTTAGATCATATAAACCTCAAGAAGGTTAAACAAAACAATGGAAAGAAAAATGTGATTATCAGATTAAATAGAAGAATGGAAAGGAAAATGTGTTTTAAACACATAATTCAGGGATATATCCTTCCCAAGGACAAGCAGAGCATGATATCCGTGGCAGGATATCATGTAGAAAACCCTTTAGGTAAGGGGAGAGAAATTTAATGACATTACCCATACAACGGTGTTTGGATAATTGAGCAAGAAACATTTAGCATTGGCTTCAAATGTTCTTGTTGAAAATCGGAGTACCACAGCGCTGCCCAATCGGGCGCACGCCCGAGGGGCACTGGGCACACACGGCGTACACCGGCGCCGGCGGCCAGGGGAGGCAATAGAAGGATGGCCGCGGCGGGGCGCTGGCGGCCAGGGCTGCGTGCGGTGGGCGAGGTCGGCGAGGCCAACACATGGGCGCATGCCTGGGAGGGCAGCAGCGGGGCGCGCCGCATCGGCGGGTGATGCGACGATGGGCGCGAGGAGCGGGACGGCGCGGATGGACCGGTGACGAGGTACGGGCGCGTGTGGCAGCGGTCGGCGCGGCGCGGAGTAGAGAGAGGGAGGAAGCGGCGCGTGACGGCGCGGGGTGTGCAAGGGGGGGGGCATGCCACGACAGTTAGAGGAGGCGCAGGCGGGCGCGGTGCGCGCCTAGGCGCGGTCGTGCGTAGAGAGCGTGGTCGGGGCCAACGGCGAGCGTAAGGGATAGAGGAGACCGGGGATCACCGAGCCCTGTAGTTGAGCGAGGTGTGCTCGGGGAGGAGTCGGGGTTGAAGGCGACACAGGGGAGGACGACGGCGCTGGCGGTCCGGCGAGGTGGCCTCCAGTGAAGCGATGTGGTTCCGGCGACGGGGTTGGGGCAGCCATGGATGGAGCGCGCGAAGCTCGGGGAAGTCGAGGCGGTGCACAAGGGAGAGGAAGGAGGCCGGGAGGTGCGGCGCCGGCGAGGTGGCGTCGCGGAGGGGGAGGGAGGCGCGATGGGGCGGCGACGGGGTCATTTCCTCCGATCTGAATCGGGGGGGGGGAGACAGAGGGAGGAGAGGGGATCGTGTTGGGGGAGTGGGTGATGTGGGCTAGGGTTCGGTTGCCCAGGGGGGGTTATGGGGGAGTGAGGGGCGCCGCCTGGGCCGGTTTGAGCCGGCCTGGCTAGCAGCTGGGCCGACTGGCCCAGTGGGGGGGGGGTTCTCTCTTTATTTTGTTGTTGTTATTTTCCTTTTCTTTTATTTTTATTTATACTTTTCTATTTATTTTTAGCTGCCAACTGATTTTTTGTTGATTATGAAACTTTGCACATAATTCCTAGCCAACACTACAAGGTTGTGCACAAAGTTTGAGGCCAACTGGAACTGTTCTAATTTATAGTTGAATTAAAATGCTCTTATTTAATCTTGTTATTCCACTAAATGAGTTGCAGGGGCAATTTGGGAAACCAAATGAGGTTGGTTCCAACATGTTCATTATTTAGTGAATATTTGCCACCCATCGAACATTTTTATTTGATAGCTTAAAGAAATAATAATTTGACTTGTTATTTGAATATGAAATTGATCTCAGTTTGAAACAAGTGAGGTTTAGCAAAAAATTAATTATGATGACCTGGCATGATTAGCAAGGGTTTACTGTAGCTTAATTACCCGGGCATCACAATTCTCCTCCACTAGAAGAAATCTCATCACGAGATTTAAGAGGCGTAAGGTGGGGTGGTTCTGGTTACGAAATTCTAGCGAGTGTTCTCGGTCTTAGTTGCTCTTCTCGAAGAGGTCGATCCATCACGTTGATGTCTCCATTCCCCTGCTTCAGGTCACCATGATGAAGTCGGCATCCTTTCCTCGGGAACTCCAACTTATGTACGAAGGACAAGGGTTAACTTCGAAAGAACGAACTGCTACCATGTTGCTTATCTAGTAGATAATATCAGGAAAGGTGGCGGAAGTAACCCTCGAATTGAAGCTTAAGAAGATATCGAGAGCAAAGTAAGAAGGTACCCTAAGAAGTTTTGAGTGAGCAGGCAATTGTTCGATGCCTGAAATGAAACGTGAAAGGGGTGTAGAGCAAGGGAAGTAAGTATTTTGTCTGATACCAGAATAGATCACTAGGCAGGTGGCCCATGAATCATATACGAAGTCAAGCGCAAGGAATAACTTGGACAACAGGGTGTACAAGAGAGTCAGGTTTCGATCCTATGGAACTGTGGGTTATGGGCCCACCATGTAGGTTAAAAGTAGAAAGGGCGGTGATATCTTGTACAGTCATGATAACAAGGCATGTCAGAGGATAGCCTATCAGTTATGTTGGCAACAACATCGGTACCAAGGGCGAGGGACGAAGGGAACCATTTTCCTGCTCGTTGAACGAGGCGGACCATTAGGCAAAGTTCTCGTCCATCGGTGGATACCAGAATGTCATCAATCAATAGTAACAGGTTCTTACTGACAGAGTTGTACACCGAGGTGCTTACAAAAGCAGTGACTTATTACGGCTTAGATCATATAAACCTCAAGAAGGTTAAACAAAACAATGGAAAGCAAAATGTGATTATCAGATTAAACAGAAGAATGGAAAGGAAAATGTGTTTTAAACACATAATTCAGGGATATGTCCTTCCCAAGGACAAGCAGAGCATGATATCCGTGGCAGGATATCATGTAGAAAACCCTTTAGGTAAGGGGAGAGAAATTTCATGACATTACCCATAACGGTGTTTGGATAATTGAGCAAGAAACATTTAGCATTGGCTTCAAATGTTCTTGTTGAAAATCGGAGTACCACAGACATGCTTCGAGATAGCATTGACATGGTCATCAGGTAAGGATCATGCTATGGATACACAAAGTATCCATCAGGGACAACTTATATAATAAGTCTTACAATTTCCTCATTGAAGAATGGATAACCTTACTAAAATGGAAACTATAACAATAGGTCCTCCGGCCAGGTGTGCTAGGCATGACATCACCTTATCGGGTCAAAGACTAATGTTATTACTCTTGGAAATATGTTCCAACCATCATATTCGACCTAGATTCAGATATGATAGGTGTCAGGATACCTCAGACTCAAGATGCCTGAGAAAGAAAAGGTGCAACGCAATTGTCGAGATGACATTGTAAGATTTTCGGGAAATGAACTGTGGAAGCAAGTCCCGTATCATGAGTTCATCATTAACCCAAGGAGAGGATGAGGGGGTGGCTGGTGGACTTAGTGTCAATCCATCGAGATTTTCAAGAGATGGATCTCCCCAATTAGGTGAACAAGGAGATAACATTTGTCAAATCAAAATGATATAAAGATGTATGCTCGAGGAAAACATACACAATTAAACATTGGTTCAAAGCAATAGGGTTGCTAGAAGTTTTGAATTCACACATCATAGTTCATTTATCGGTATTCCAGTTAGGAACAACACGAGGACCAAGAAGGAGTGGTGATGGTGATAAGTATTAATAGTATCAAGAATTCTCAAGAGGTAGTGAAATTCTCACGACAATCTTGACATAAAAGATGGTAATACTCCAAGGTAAAGAAGAATAATTGCTGGATAGCACGGATCTCTAGGTATAACACAAAACACGAACAAGTTTGTGTTGGAGGAAGGCAATAAGTGGTCGACGACAACACAAATCATCAAGGGCAAGGATGGCATTTCTCATCAAGAATCCAATAGCTACCTTGGAAGAGCTCAGAATGTTGATGATGAACATGACACATTTGTCGAGAGATTTCAAGATGTAATCGATCGGTGATGACAACGAGTCCAATGAATGGTGAAGCGAAAGGTTATTGGAACCAAGGGTATGACACAAACTCCTAACCAAGTTTGTTGTTCGAGGCGAAATGACATGATGAGGAAGATCGACGTAAGCTTAGCTCATCATTGAAAATTGTGATTCAGGAAGAAGGACCAGGTAACACAGTTAAAATTTAGCACAATAATGATATAGCCGATTGGGCTAGGAATGAATTGAAGGATTATTAAACTCATAAGCAACGAAAATTACTTAGAGTTAATGAATCAGACTACGGACTCGGTTCACATATCGGTGTTCTCGAGTGACTAATAGCTAAGAACCCGGGGGAAATTTGAAATCGATGAGAAGCAATACTAGATGAAGACTCATAGGAAGCAACACAGTTCTTTGATATTCTCAAGATACTGGAGGGTATACTCGAAGGAAGGTCAATATAGAGGTTGCAGAGATATATTGATCTGCAGAAGACAAGTACTATAACTTGTCGGAGAAATGGAATTTGAAGGAGAACTTGGTCGAAACCATGATCGCAAAAGGCCGGATCCCAGATATAAGAACTTATACTGAGGGAATAATTAATTTAAGAGAAGCTTTAATGATAAGATCTACATCGTGTCCATGGGCATGAACACAAAGTTCAAGGTCGACTCCCACTTCTTCAATGCATAACCTTCCATTCACTTCTCATGTTTCAAAAATGACATTAGTTGCTGAAAGTTTTACCTAGTGTAATACCAGTTAAGTATGACCCGTGAAATCTTTCGGGTTCACACAGATTAGGGAAGGCGTTGGTTCAACCCATCGGGGCATCTTAGGAACATATACCACAAAATTCATAGTAAACATCACCAACTCGAGAGCAGATCATGGTTGGCCAAAACAGAGGATACAATTTACCAAAGGAATTATGTATCAGGGAAGGAACTTCTCGAGGTTTTTGTATACGAAGGACACTGTCGGATGATATTTCAACAAAGGGTCCGACGGACCATATCGAAGCTGATGTGAGTATCGGCACACAACTAGAGGAAGAAACAATGCAAATGCATTGGATTATAGAAGTGACGGTGTCCTGGACTAGGGGATACTCACCACGTCGTCTCCCGATCTGTTAGATTGGGCCGAGCACCCCCATGGTCGTATACTGATGGGCCAGTTCGGACAGCTGCCGCATACATGGAAGATTCCACAAGACTTGGTGATCAAGACAAGGACTCCTCCCCACCGGCGTATTCGGCTAGGACTCTTGTTATCCTAGGCCTCTGGTGCATTATATAAACCGAGGCCAGGCTAGTCGATAAATCATATACAACAATCATACCATAGGCTAGCTTCTAGGGTTTTAGCCTCTACGATCTCGTGGTAGATCAACTCTTATAATACTCATATCATCAATATCAATCAAGCAGGACGTAGGGTATTACCTTCATCAAGAGGGCCCGAACCTGGGTAACATCGTGTCCCCTGCCTCCTATTACCATCGATCCTAGACGCACAGTTTGGGACCCCCTACCTGAGATCCGCCGATTTTGACACCGACATTGGTGCTTTCATTGAGAGTCCCGCTGTGTGATCGGCAAGAGGATCAATGGCTCGCCTGCAGGTCAACTGCGACGCCGGCATCTTCATCGCCGGCTCGACCGAGGACCGCGCTCCATCTTCGATCGTCATGTTCGGACGGGGCCTTCTTCAACATCAACTCCGATCTCTATCATGATCATAGAGGAGTCATCCATGAAGCTCGAGGGCTCAACATCAACATTGCCCTCGGGCGGCCGTGCTGTTTTATGGACAGCGAACTTGTATTCACCGTCACCACCTCCTCGAGCGTCGGTTTGACGATTGCTTCAGTGGAATAGTGCGGAATTACGTCTACAACAGCCATGCAAAATTTTGTCGAGTTCCGATGGAGGAATCTCCGACAATCTACGATATACTGGAGCCCTATCAAATCTGGACGGGAATCTGGACGAGTGTAGGGTGTGGTCTCCGGAGCCCAGCTCGGAGGTCCTTTGGAAGATCCAACCGTTCATCTACTATGTAATTCTCATATCTACCACCCCTCCAAATTTCAGCTCGATCCGACAGTTCAAACTCCGGGAACCTTCCGATGAGTGGACCAATTCTCGGACCCGTTTTCTGTGCGAATACAGATCCGACCCGAATTCATGTTTCTTTATGAACGTGATATTGGACAACTTTTTTAGAGGAATTCTCTTCTAGGGTATTGTGCATTGTTTTTAAACACGTGCCCGTAAATTTTTAAGCCTCCCCTGAGGTCATCTTCATCATCATGCTGGTGTCAAACCAGTCCGACAATATTGCTCCAAGGCTGCCGACCTGCGCTAGACACGTCGTCACTTTGTTGAGCCGAGCTCAACTTCTTCGGATCATCATCTCGGCAAGCCGAACAAGAGTCCGGCATCGCGAAGGATAAATCATCACCAACATCGCTGCCCCACGGATTACACGGAGCAGGCATACCGACATCGCCGCACGGTCACTTCATCAAGCCGGCATCGACCACGTCATGGCCTGCATCGGCAGGGCTGCACTATTGCTTCTTCAAGCTGGTGTCCATCATGCCGACCTACTTCGACTCATCGGCTGACATCGAAGCTTCGACATCTCGGCTGGACCGGGGGCTTCGCCATCTCTTCATCAACCTACTCCGGAGACTTCGGCATCACTAGCCGACCAGCTCCGCCACGTTAGCTGGACCGAGGGCTTTGCCTCGGCGAGCCAACCTTTGCCAGCATCGCCATACCGTCTATTTATCGCCCATCAAGAAATGGGTGTGTGGATCGAGTCCCAATTTTTGGAATCACCTTTCTTCGGATTGCTACAACAAATAAACCAGGTGCTATTAATCCTAGTATTTTTTGCTTGCCCGGGTTCATTTTTCCCAAGGAATTATTACTCTGGTTTGTTCATCATATGTACACAGGTCTATCAAATGATGGCCGCATTAACGATGGTCACATAGTATTTCGTCAGTTTTCGTACATGGTCCGGCGAACGCCACATCCGGAACTCAGACCGACCTGTGAATTTAGGCTTTGCCACGCCTTTACCGCATCACGCCGACGCCCTGCATCGACATTGACTTTGGCGCCAGGCCATATTTCTTTTATTACGCACTTTGCATAAATTATTTATTATGCAACGATTTTTTTAATTATTATTATTACTATTGTCTCCGGTTTGCACTATTTTTTGTGCACAGGAAAATGATCCGGGTTGGGCAGTATCGCCAACTCGGCATATTGACATACCACGCCACCTCGGCTAGACGGGGGGCTTCGTCAACACTTCATTACCCCACGCCGAGGACTTCGGCATCACTCTGCTGGCCTGCATTGACCGTGTTATGTCACCACTTCGGAGTGCTGAGCTCTTTGCTCCGCCACCTCGGGATCGGCTTGGGGGATGGAACCTTGTCCCGCATCAAGCTCGGACCGCGTCATCAATACCAAACACATTAACCAGCTAAGTCGCCTTCATGCTCAAAGTTTTAAATTTTTAACTTGTGTTCGGTTCGACCAATCATGATACCTTTTTGGAAAAAAGTATCTCGTAGAGAATCTCCTTGTCATAACTTTGTTTGTGACTCGCATATTCAAATACCCCGTTTATTTGGGGGCTCCCTTGATGGAGATTTTCCTCTTGCATATGATTATACTTGTACGGCTTCGTTCCTTGTTCGTGTATTACGCCACAATATGCACCATATTGACCTAAGCGATTTGCAAGCTGGGTTGCCTGGCTCCTGTGCTTACCCCTACGTTCCCGATTGTTCGGCTAGGGAGTAAAGGGAGCACCTCTGCGATTGTCACGACCGGTTCATCCGAGCTCTGACCTCAGACTGGGTGAAGCCGAAAGCTAGCGCTCTTATTGTTTTCAATCATGGTTGGCATACAACGGAACTCATGAGTACAAAAAATCTATTGCACAAGTCTCATAGTAATAATGAGCACCGAAGAAAGGTATTGGTGGGGGTACTATTTTCTTCGAAGATGCTTCTTACACCTCGTTAGTAATATAGCATAAGTTCTCTGAGAGTGCTTTGTCTGTTACAGCCTGATGGCCTGATTGCCTGGTCATTGAAAACACCGTCGATACTCTCGACAGGCGGAGTACATGACACTTTTCGGCCCTTGGCCGAAGAGGGAGAAGCCGACGGTCAGTTAAGACGCGTTTAAAGTTCGGGTGAACACATATATGATATAAGTACTTCGGTACATACAATCATTATATATAAAATTCTTTTACCCAAGTCACTTGGGGGCTCTTAAAATTTATATATGAGCTGTAAATGTGTTTTCTTCTTGGTCGTTGTCAAAACACGACAAAAGCACAATTTTTTCTTTCTCTTCCAATTTTCGGATTGGCACCGAACACTTGCTCTTGTTCGGACGTCATGTTTTTACTGACGTTTTTTGGTTTTCCAAGCTTTTTGGCACTTTTAAACTATTTGTGTGTTTCCAGCACAAGTCTCACAGTGCAATGCCGGACACCTTTATAGATTCGGCAAAAACATTCTCGGATCTCACTATATATGCATTGGTTTCGAATTGTGTCTTCGGTCAATAGTTGGGTTGCCTGGCTCCTGCGCTTGCCTCCTACGTTCCGCTTTGTTCGGCTAGGTGTGCAAAGGGAGAACCACTGCGATTGTGCTTCCAACTCACATGGTTAAGCACCTTAGTGGAGAAAGCCGAAAACTGACTGTCACAATAAGCGTAAACTGGTCAGCGATCCAATGACGGTGTTAAATGACAGGCCATTCATAACAATGGCCGAAGTGTTTGCGGCTTGACCTCGACTGTCGCCAAACACTACCGGGGGCTATTAACTGGCCTCCCAAACTAAATCCTTGATATTTTGCTCTTACATTAGAGCTGAGGTTTCATGATCATGCTTAGCATGACAACCCAAAGAAAGGAACCGATAGCGGGACTATTTTCTTTGGAAGACATTTCTTATGTTAAACAGTAATATAACATATCTCTCTGCGTACCTTTGTTTATAAAACCATATGGCCATATTGCCTTGTTTGTCATAAATCTTTGCCCTCATAAAGGCTTTATAAAGTAGGACAAACACTCCTCGGCTACTAGCCGAGGAGGTGGAAGCCGATGGTCGGTCGACAAAGTTTTGTACAATGCAGATCCGAGCATTAATGACGTAAAGTACTTGGATACATAGAGTCATTACACATAATTTGTGATTTTACTATGGATATCGATCCTTAATTCGGCCACCCGTGCCCGCATTAAGGCTCGGGGGCTACTGGGCTTCGGGCTTATTATTTACGAATATTAAAGGGGCACATCGATCCCCTGATCTGGTGTTGCCACCCGACCAGTGTCTCGGGGGCTACTACATTGCCTGTCCAATGCATAAAATTTTAAGTGCAATACAGTTTCCGAGGAGATTTTGATCCTCAGGTTGGTCGGCCGCACCCAGCCTGAGTCTCGAGGACTCTGCACACCGCTTTTTGTGTCTCGAAGTATTCTGCTGAGCTAGGAGTTGATCCTCAGACCGATTTTGCAAATCAACCTGAGTCTCAGCGGCTACTGGGATTAGCGGTCCTATGTCATTCTTCAGGTGCATCTCGGGTTTTAGACCGATACACACCTTGAGGGCTACTGGCTATATATCTCGGCAGAGAATAAATTGCACCAATCAAAAATATTGACAAAAAATCGGCCCACAGTCAGGGTGGTGCACCACCTTGGAAGCAGTCCGGCATAAAGCTCGGGCGCTAGTGGCTGGTTCCATAGAGGGCATTTCCAGCATTAAGCTCGGCTAAACTCCTTCAACTTTTTTGAACCAAGGTGATTTATGACACCTCGGATATAGTCCCGCGTTGGAGCTTGGACATAGTTCGGCGTTGGAGCTTGGAAATAGTTTGGCGTTGGAGCTCGGATACAGTCCGGCGTTGGAGCTTGGACATACTCCGGCGTTGGAGCTCGGATACATTCCGTCATTAGTGCTCGGCTGCAAAAGATACCTCGAATGCAGTCCGGCATTAGAGCTCAGACGCAAGAGGACACTGCCTCCTGGGAACAACTTCAAACCCGAGGTGTGGCATAAAAATAACAAGGCATTGATAAAGGACGGAAACTTAAAGGGGATCCTCGGATACCCGACGTGTAAACTCGTAGAATGCATTTCGGCGATCCTCAAGATCGAAGATGAGAAGATTTGTTGAACCAGTTTTCAAGATTGACAACCGAAGATGAAGAACAGTTCAGAAGAATCGAGGAGCATACCTAACTTGAAGACCGATTCAGGGGGCTACTGACGGTGTCCTGGACTAGGGGGTACTCACCACGTCGTCTCCCGATCTGTTAGATTGGGCCGAGGACCCCCATGGCCGTATACTCATGGGCCAGTTCGGATAGCTGCCGTATACATGGAAGATTCCACAAGACTTGGTGATCAAGACAAGGACTCCTCCCCACCGGCGTATTCGGCCAGGACTCTTGTTATCCTAGGCCTCTGGTGCATTATATAAACCGAGGCCAGGCTAGTCGATAGATCATATGCAACAATCATACCATAGGCTAGCTTCTAGGGTTTTAGCCTCCACGATCTCGTGGTAGATCAACTCTTGTAATATTCATATCATCAATATCAATCAAGCAGGACGTAGGGTATTACCTCCATCAAGAGGGCCCGAACCTGGGTAAACATCGTGTCCCCTGCCTCCTGTTACCATCGATCCTAGACGCATAGTTCGGGACCCCCTACTCGAGATCCACCGGTTTTGACAACGACAAGAAGCAACTGGCTAATTCAAAGCTCACATGTAAAGGAATTTTGATTTCCAAATCAAAGGATCAGAAGTAAACGCTCTGATTAAGGATGGATAAGTTGAGTGAGCATAGGGGTAAAATCGACAACAATTTGATTGGTCGAGATTCAGCCCATGTTTAAAATGACATCTGAGTCGAAAGGATGAATTCTAGGATCTGATTGAGGATTTGCGAGCATTCGCAACATTTTGAATCAACGGACTCAAAATCATAATGGCAAGGGATGCCAATATGATTACGAGACTTATGGGATTATCCATAATGCAAGCAAGAATTTCAAGAGCAAAAGGCTGCTAAGGATTTTCGGAAGGTCAAATAGTATTTCGAAGACTTTGGTGAAACACATGAACAACTGGGGAGAAACAAATCCTCGGTGTGTGTGAGGATTAATTTATAGGTGTATCTAGGTGACAAGGAACTGCAAGGCAGTAGGCACAAGGATTCTTAGAACAACAACGAGTATTTCGGGGTATCTTGTAATAACAAGAGCAACTGGGGACTAAGGTAAGAATGGCAAGTGCTGTTGGGGAACATTGCAGAAAAAAAAATTCCCTACGTTTCACCAAGATCAATCTATGGAGTCAACTAGCAACGAGAGGAGAGTGCATCTACATACCCTTGTAGATCGCGTGTGGAAGCGTTCAAGAGAACGGGGATGATGGAGTCGTACTTGCCGTGATCCAAATCACCGATGACCAAGTGCCGAACGGACGGCACCTCCGCATTCAACACACGTACGGAGCGGATGACGTCTCCTTCTTCTTGATCCAGCAAGGGGGAAGGAGAGGTTGATGAAGATCCAGCAGCACAACGGCGTGGTGGTGGATGCAGCAGTGATCGCAGCAGGGCTTCGCCGAGCTTCTGCGAGAGGGAGAGGTGTAGCAGGGGAGAGGGAGGCGCCAAGGCTTGAGGTGTGGCTGCCCTCCCTCCCCCCTTTATATAGGCCCCCTAGGGGGGTGCACTGGCCCTAGGAGATGGGATCTCCTAGGGAGGGCGGCGGCCAAGGGGTGGAGTACCCCCCAAGGCAAGTGGGGCGCCCCCTCCCCTAGGGTTCCCAACCCTAGGCGCATGGGGGGCCTAAAGGGGGGGCGCACCAGCCTACTATGGGCTGGTTCCCCTCCCCACTTCAGCCCATGGGGCCCTCCGGGATGGGTGGCCCCACCCGGTGGACCCCGGGGACCCATCCGGTGGTCCCGGTACAATACCGGTGACCCCGAAACTTTCCCGATGGCCGAAAGTACACTTCCTATATATAATTCTTCACCTCTGGACAATTCCGGAACTCCTCGTGACGTCCAGGATCTCATCCGGGACTCCGAACAACTTTCGGATTACTGCATACTCATATCTATACAACCCTAGCGTCACCGAACCTTAAGTGTGTAGACCCTACGGGTTCGGGAAACAAGCAGACATGACCGAGACGACTCTCTGGTCAATAACCAACAGTGGGATCTGGATACCCATGTTGTCTCCCACATGCTCCTCAATGATCTCATCGGATGAACCACGATGTCGGGGACCTAATCAATCCCGTACTCAATTCCCTTTGTCAATCGGTATGTTACTTGCCCGAGACTCGATCGTCGTTATCCCAATACCTTGTTCAGTCTCGTTACCGGCAAGTCACTTTACTCATACCGTAATGCATGATCCCATGATCAACCACTTGATCACATTGAGCTCATTATGATGATGCATTACCGAGTGGGCCCAGAGATACCTCTCCGTCATACGGAGTGACAAATCCCAGTCTCGATTCGTGCCAACCCAACAGACACTTTCGGAGATACCTGTAATGTACCTTTATAGTCACCCAGTTACGTTGTGACGTTTGGAACACCCAAGGCACTCCTACGGTATCCGGGAGTTGTACAATCTCATGGTCTAAGGAAATGATACTTGACATCGAGAAAAGCTACATCAAACGAACTACACGATCTTTGTGCTATGCTTAGGTTTGGGTCTTGTCCATCACATCATTCTCCTAATGATGTGATCCCATTATCAATGACACCCCCATGTCCATAGCCAGGAAACCATGACTATCTGTTGATCAACGAGCTAGTCAACTAGAGGCTCACTAGGGACACATTGTGGTCTATGTATTCACACATGTATTACGATTTCCGGATAATACAATTATAGCATGAATAATAGACAATTATCATGAACAAGGAAATATAATAATCATTTTATTATTGCCTCTAGGGATATTTCCAACAGTCTCCCACTTGCACTAGAGTCAATCATCTAGTTACATTGTGATGAATCGAACACCCATGGAATTCTGGTGTTGATCATGTTTCGCTCTAGGGAGAGGTTTAGTCAACGGATCTGCTACATTCAGGTCCGTATGTACTTTACAAATCTCTATGTCTCCATTTTGAACACTTTCACGAATGGAGTTGAAGCGACGCTTGATATGCCTGGTCTTCCTGTGAAACCTGGGCTCCTTGGCAAGGGCAATAGCTCCAGTGTTGTCACAGAAGAGAGTCATCGGGATCGACGCATTGGGTATGACTCCTAGGTCGGTAATGAACTCCTTCACCCAGACTGCTTCGTGTGCTGCCTCCGAGGCTGCCATGTACTCCGCTTCACATGTAGATCCCGCCACAATGCTTTGCTTGCAACTGCACCAGCTTACTGCCCCACCATTCAAAATATACACGTATCCGGTTTGTGACTTAGAGTCATCCAGATCCGTGTCGAAGCTAGCATCGACGTAACCCTTTACGATGAGCTCTTTGTCACCTCCATAAACGAGAAACATTTCCTTAGTCCTTTTCAGGTACTTCAGGATATTTTTGACCGCTGTCCAGTGTTCCATGCCGGGATTACTTTGGTACCTTCCTACCAAACTCACGGCAAGGTTTACATCAGGTCTGGTACACAGCATAGCATACATGATAGACCCTATGGACGAGGCATATTGGACGACACTCATCTTTTCTCTATCTTCTGCCGTGGTCGGGCACTGAGCCAAGCTCAATCTCGTACCTCGCAATACAGGCAAGAACCCCTTCTTTGAATGATCCATTTTGAACTTCTTCAAAATCTTGTCAAGGTACGTACTCTGTGAAAGACCAATGAGGCGTCTCGATCTATCTCTATAGATCTTGATGCCTAATATATAAGCAGCTTCTCCAAGGTCCTTCATTGAAAAACACTTGTTCAAATAGGCCTTTATGCTTTCCAAGAATTCTATATCATTTCCCATCAACAATATGTCATCCACATACAATATGAGAAATGCTACAGAGCTCCCACTCACTTTCTTGTAAATGCAGGCTTCTCCATAAGTCTGCATAAACCCAAACGCTTTGATCATCTCTTCAAAGCGAATGTTCCAACTCCGAGATGCTTGCACCAGCCCATAAATCGAGCGTTAGAGCTTGCACACCTTGTCAGCATTCTTAGGATCGACAAAACCTTCCGGCTGCATCATATACAATTCTTCCGTAAGGAAACCATTAAGGAATGCCGTTTTGAGGTCCATTTGCCATATCTCATAATCATAGAATGCGGCAATTGCTAACATGATTCGGACGGACTTCAGCTTCGCTACGGGTGAGAAAGTCTCATCGTAGTCAACCCCTTGAACTTGTCGATAACCCTTAGTGACAAGCTGAGCTTTATAGATGGTCACATTACCATCCACGTCTGTCTTCTTCTTAAAGATCCATTTATTTTCTATGGCTCGCCGATCAACGGGCAAGTCAGTCAAAGTCCATACTTCGTTTTCATACATGGATCCTATCTCGGATTTCATGGCTTCCAGCCATTTGTCGGAATACGGGCCCTCCATCGCTTCTTCATAGTTCGAAGGTTCACCGTTGTCTAACAACATGATTTCCAAGACAGGGTTGCCGTACCACTCTAGTGCGGAACGTGTCCTTGTGGACCTACGAAGTTCAGTAGCAACTTGATCTGAAGTTTCATGATCATCATCATCAACTTCCTCTCTAGTTGGTGCAGGCACCTGAGGAACATTTTCTTGAGCTGCGCCACTTACCGGTTCAAGGGGTAATACTTCATCAAGTTCTACCTTCCTCCCACTTATTTCTTTCGAGAGAAACTCCTTCTCTAGAAAGGACCCATTCTTGGCAACAAAG
The DNA here is from genome assembly GCF_018294505.1 of Triticum aestivum. Taxonomy (NCBI): domain Eukaryota; kingdom Viridiplantae; phylum Streptophyta; class Magnoliopsida; order Poales; family Poaceae; genus Triticum; species Triticum aestivum. The sequence continues at coordinate 62,784,106 of NC_057794.1, read as the reverse complement.
ATCTTGCCTTCGGATCTGAGGTAGAAGGTATACCCAATAGTTTCTTTAGGGTATCCTATGAAGACGCATTTTTCCGACTTGGCTTTGAGCTTTTCAGGTTGAAGTTTCTTGACATAAGCATCGCATCCCCAAACTTTTAGAAATGACAGCTTAGGTTTCTTCCCAAACCATAATTCATACGGTGTCGTCTCAATGGATTTCGACGGAGCCCTATTTAAAGTGAATGCGGCAGTCTCTAAAGCACAACCCCAAAAAGATAGCGGTAAATCGGTAAGAGACATCATAGATCGCACCATATCTAATAGAGTGCGATTACGACGTTCGGACACACCATTACGCTGAGGTGTTCCAGGCGGCGTGAGTTGTGAAACTATTCCACATTTTCTTAAGTGTGTGCCAAATTCGTGACTCAAGTATTCTCCCCCACGATCTGATCGCAAGAACTTGATTTTCCTGTCACGTTGATTCTCAACCTCACTCTGAAATTCCTTGAACTTTTCAAAGGTCTCAGACTTGTGTTTCATTAAGTAGACATACCCATATCTACTCAAGTCATCAGTGAGGGTGAGAACATAACGATAGCCACTGCGAGCCTCAACACTCATTAGACCGCACACATCAGTATGTATGATTTCCAATAAGTTGGTTGCTCGCTCCATTGTTCCTGAGAACGGAGTCTTGGTCATTTTACCTATGAGGCATGGTTCGCACGTGTCAAATGATTCGTAATCAAGAGACTCTAAAAGTCCATCTGCATGGAGCTTCTTCATGCGTTTGACACCTATGTGACCAAGGCGGCAGTGCCACAAGTATGTGGGACTATCATTATCAACCTTACATCTTTTGGTATTCACACTATGAATATGTGTAGCATTACGCTCAAGATTCATTAAGAATAAACCATTCACCATCGGAGCATGACCATAAAACATATCTCTCATATAAATAGAACAACCATTATTCTCGGATTTAAATGAGTAGCCATCTCGTATTAAACAAGATCCTGATACAATGTTCATGCTCAAAGCTGGCACTAAATAACAATTATTGAGGTTTAAAACTAATCCCGTAGGTAAATGTAGAGGTAGCGTGCCGACGGCGATCACATCGACCTTGGAACCATTCCCGACGCGCATCGTCACCTCGTCCTTCGCCAGTCTCCGCTTATTCCGCAGCTCCTGCTTTGAGTTACAAATGTGAGCAACCGCACCGGTATCAAATACCCAGGAGCTACTACGAGTACTGGTAAGGTACACATCAATTACATGTATATCACATATACCTTTTGTGATGCCGGCCTTCTTGTCCGCTAAGTATTTGGGGCAGTTCCGCTTCTAGTGACCACTTCCCTTGCAATAAAAGCACTCAGTCTCGGGCTTGGGTCCATTCTTTGGCTTCTTCCCGGTAGCTTGCTTACCGGGCGTGGCAACTCCCTTGCCGTCCTTCTTGAAGTTCTTCTTACCCTTTCCTTTCTTGAACTTAGTGGTTTTATTCACCATCAACACTTGATGTTCCTTTTTGACTTCTACCTCTGCTGATTTCAGCATTGCAAATACTTCAGGAATGGTCTTTTCCATCCCCTGCATATTGAAGTTCATCACAAAGCTCTTGTAGCTTGGTGGAAGTGACTGAAGGATTCTGTCAATGACCGCGTCATCCGTGAGATTAAGTCCTAGCTGAGTCAAGCGGTTATGCAACCCAGACATTTTGAGTATGTGCTCACTGACAGAACTATTTTCCTCCATCTTACAGCTGAAGAACTTGTCGGAGACTTCATATCTCTCGACCCGGGCATGAGCTTGGAAAACCATTTTCAGCTCTTCGAACATCTCATATGCTCCATGTCGCTCAAAACGCTTTTGGAGCCCCGGTTCTAAGCTGTAAAGCATGCCGCACTGAACGAGGGAGTAATCATCAGCATGTGTCTGCCAAGCATTCATAACATCTTGGTTCTGTGGGACGGGTGCGTCACCTAGCGGTGCTTCTAGGACATAATCTTTCTTGGCAGCTATGAGGATGATCCTCAGGTTCCGGACCCAGTCTGTATAGTTGCTGCCATCGTCTTTCAGCTTGGTTTTCTCTAGGAACGCGTTGAAGTTGAGGACAACGTTGGCCATTTGATCTACAAGACATATTGTAAAGATTTTAGACTAAGTTCATGATAATTAAGTTCATCTAATCAAATTATTCAATGAACTCCCACTTAGATAGACATCCCTCCAGTCATCTAAGTATAACATGATCCGAGTTGACTAGGCCGTGTCCGATCATCATGTGAGACGGACTAGTCAACATCGGTGAACATCTTCATGTTGATCGTATCTTCTATACGACTCATGCTCGACCTTTCGGTCTTCTGTGTTCCGAGGTCATGTCTGTACATGCTAGGCTCGTCAAGTCAACCTAAGTGTATTGCGTGTGTAAATCTGTCTTACACCCATTGTATGTGAACGTTGGAATCTATCACACCCGATCATCACGTGGTGCTTCGAAACAACGAATTGTCGCAACGGCGCACAGTTAGGGGGAACACTTTCTTGAAATTATTATGAGGGATCATCTTATTTACTACCGTCGTTCTAAGTAAACAAGATGCAAAAACATGATAAACATCACATGCAATCAAATAATAGTGACATGATATGGCCAATATCATATAGCTTCTTTGATCTCCATCTTGGGGCTCCATGATCATCTTGTCACCGGCATGACACCATGATCTCCATCATCGTGTCTTCTTGAAGTTGTCTCGTCATCTATTACTTCTACTACTATGGCTAATGCTTTAGCAATAAAGTAAAGTAATTACATGACATTTATGTTGACACGCAGGTCATAAATAAATAAAGACAACTCCTATGGCTCCTGCCGGTTGTCATACTCATCGACATGCAAGTCGTGATTCCTATTACAAGAACATGATCAATCTCATACATCACATATATCATTCATCATTCATCACAACCTTTGGCCATATCACATCACAAAACACTTGCTGCAAAAACAAGTTAGACGTCCTCTAATTGTTGTTGCAAGTTTTTATGTGGCTGCTATAGGTTTCTAGCAAGAACGTTTCTTACCTATGCCAAAACCACAACGTGAATTGCCAATTTCTATTTACCCTTCATAAGGACCCTGTTCATCGAATCCGATCCGACTAAAGTGGGAGAGACAGACACCCGCCAGCCACCTTATGCAATTAGTGCATGTCAGTCGGTGGAACCGGTCTCACGTAAGCGTACGTGTAAGGTTGGTCCAGGCCGCTTCATCCCACGATGCCGCCGAATCAAGATAAGACTAGTAACGGCAAGCAAATTGACAATATCAATGCTCACAACTACTTTGTGTTCTACTCGTGCATAGTAACTACGCATAGACCTAGCTCATGATGCCACTGTTGGGGAACGTTGCAGAAAACAAAAAATTTCCCTATGTTTCACCAAGATCAATCTATGGAGTCAACTAGCAACGAGAGGAGAGTGCATCTACATACCCTTGTAGATCGCGTGCGGAAGCGTTCAAGAGAACGGGGATGATGGAGTCGTACTCGCCGTGATCCAAATCACCGATGACCAAGTGCCGAACGGACAGCACCTCCGCGTTCAACACACGTACGGAGCGGATGACATCTCCTCCTTCTTGATCCAGCAAGGGGGAAGGAGAGGTTGATGAAGATCCAGCAGCACGACGGCGTGGTGGTGGATGCAGCAGTGATCGCAGCAGGGCTTCGCCGAGCTTCTGCGAGAGGGAGAGGTGTAGCAGGGGAGAGGGAGGTGCCAAGGCTTGAGGTGTGGCTGCCCTCCCCCCCTTTATATAGGCCCCCTAGGGGGGTGCACCGGCCCTAGGAGATGGGATCTCCTAGGGGGGCCGGCGGCCAAGGGGTGGAGTACCCCCCAAGGCAAGTGGGGCGCCCCCTCCCCTAGGGTTCCCAACCCTAGGCGCATGGGGGGGCAAAGGGGGGGCACACCAGCCCACTATGGGCTGGTTCCCCTCCCCACTTCAGCCCATGGGGCCCTCCGAGATGGGTGGCCCCACCCGGTGGACCCCCGGGACCCATCCGGTGGTCCCGGTACAATACCGGTGACCCCAAAACTTTTCCGATGGCCGAAACTACACTTCCTATATAAAATTCTTCACCTCCGGACAATTCCGGAACTCCTTGTGACGTCCAGGATCTCATCCGGGACTCCGAACAACTTTCGGATTACTGCATACTCATATCTATACAACCCTAGCGTCACCGAACCTTAAGTGTGTAGACCCTACGGGTTCGGGAGACAAGCAGACATGACCGAGACGACTCTCTGGTCAATAACCAACAGCGGGATCTGGATACCCATGTTGTCTCCCACATGCTCCTCGATGATCTCATTGGATGAACCACGATGTCGAGGACCTAATCAATCCCGTACTCAATTCCCTTTGTCAATCGGTACGTTACTTGCCCGAGACTCGGTTGTCGGTATCCCAATACCTTGTTCAGTCTCGTTACCGGCAAGTCACTTTACTCGTACCGTAATGCATGATCCCATGATCAACCACTTGATCACATTGAGCTCATTATGATGATGCATTACCGAGTGGGCCCAGAGATACCTCTCCGTCATACGGAGTGACAAATCCCAGTCTCGATTCGTGCCAACCCAACAGACACTTTCAGAGATACCTGTAATGTACCTTTATAGTCTCCCAGTTACGTTGTGACGTTTGGCACACCCAAGGCACTCCTACGGTATCCGGGAGTTGCACAATCTCATGGTCCAAGGAAATGATACTTGACATCGAGAAAAGCTACAGCAAACAAACTACACGATCTTTGTGCTATGCTTAGGTTTGGGTCTTGTCCATCACATCATTCTCCTAATGATGTGATCCCGTTATCAATGACATCCCCATGTCCATAGCCAGGAAACCATGACTATCTGTTGATCAATGAGCTAGTCAACTAGAGGCTCACTAGGGACACATTGTGGTCTATGTATTCACACATGTATTACGATTTCCGGATAATATAATTATAGCATGAATAATAGACAATTATCATGAACAAGGAAATATAATAATCATTTTATTATTGCCTCTAGGGCATATTTCCAACAAGTGCATGTAGTTATCTATAGGGTTTGACGGTGGAAGGGAATTGCAAACACAATGAGCACAAGCTCTCGGGATAACATCAGAGAGTATCTTCTGAATCTACTGGTGCAGCAGGCGATCATCTGTAATAAGGGGCTCTCCGGAAGGAAGTAATTACGAGAACCTAGAGTTAGAGTTAGCAAATTCGTTTAACCCGAGTAGAAGAGAGTTCAGAGTCCCAGAGTAAAGATCGAGGAGTAAAAGATCCTAATACCACCCAAATGGTGACGTGGGCTCGTAAGGCACACAACCATGTTAGTAAAAGTTTTGTAATGTCTAGACTCGACTTCGACCAAGGAGTGTGGAAGGGGGATTCCTACAGGAAGTTGGCTCTGATACCAACTTGTGACGCCCCCGATTCAATCGTACACTCATACATGCAAATGTGTACGATCAAGATCAGGGACTCACGGGAAGATATCACAACACAACTCTACAAATAGAATAAGTCATACAAGCATCATATTACAAGCCAGGGGCCTCGAGGGCTCGAATACAAGAGCTCGATCATAGACGAGTCAGCGGAAGCAACAATATCTGAGTACAGACATAAGTTAAACAAGTTTGCCTTAAGAAGGCTAGCACAAACTTGGATACAGATCGAAAGAGGCGCAGGCCTCCTGCCTGGGATCCTCCTAAACTACTCCTAGTCGTCGTCAGCGGGCTGCACATAGTAGTAGGCACCTCCCGAGTAGTAGTAGTCGTCATCGACAGTGGCGTCTGGCTCCTGGGCTCCATCGTCTGGTCGCAGCAATCGGGTATAGAAAGGGGGAAAAGGGGGAGCAAAGAAACCATGAGTACTCATCCAAAGTACTCGCAAGCAAGGAGCTACACTACATATGTATGCATTGGTATCAAATGGAATAAGGGTATCATACGTGGACTGAACTGCAGAATGCCGGAATAAGAGGGGCATAGCTAGTCCCGTCGAAGACTACGCTTCTGGTAACCTCCATCTTGCAGCAGAATAAGAGAGTAGATGGTAAGTTCACCAAGTAGCATCGCATAGCATAATCCTAACTGATGATCCTCCCCTCGTCGCCCTGTGCGAGAGCGATCACCTGTTGTATGTGGCACTTGGAAGGGTGTGTTTTAATAAGTATCCGGTTCTAGTTGTCATAAGGTCAAGGTACAACTCCAAGTCGTCCCATTACTGAAGATCACGACTATTCGAATAGATTAACTTCCCTGCAGGGGTGCACCACATTTCCCAACACGCTCGATCCCCTTTGGCCGGACACACTTTCCTAGGTCATGCCCGTCCTCGGAAGATCAACACGTCGCAGCCCTACCTAGGCACAACAGAGAGGTCAGCACGCCGGTCTAAATCCTATGGCGTAGGGGTCTGGGCACATCGCCCATTGCACACCTGCACATTGCGAGGGCGGCCGGAAGCAGAACTAGCCCCCTTAATACAAGAGTAGGCTTACGGTCCAATCCGGCGCGCGCCGCTCAGTCGCTGACGTCACGAAGGCTTCGGCTGATACCATGACGTCGAGTGCCCATAACTGTTCCCGCGTAGTTGGTTAGTGCGTATAGGCCGGTGGCTAGACTCAGATCAAATACCAAGATCTCGTTAAGCGTGTTATTTTGACATAACCACGGATGCCGACCAGGGCCAGGCCCACCTCTCTCCTAGGTGGTCTCAACCTGCCCTGTCGCTCCGCCTCAAAGTAACAGTCGGGGGCCGTTGGGAACTCGGGCCCACCACTACCTGGATGGAGCCACCTGCCCCTTCAGCCCCCACATCAGAATCACTTGCGGGTACTCAACGAGCCGACCCGACTTTGGTCACCACCTGTATAGTACGTATATATGTATAAGTATATACCCGTGATCACCTCCGACGTGATCACGACCCGATAGTATAGCATAGCAGACTGCCAAGAATGTCGGGCCACTGATGATAATCTAGCATCCTATACTATGCATTTAGGATTGCGGGTAAGGTATCAACAGTTGTAGCAACAATGACAGGCTATGCATCAGAGTAGGATTAATGGAAAGCAGCAACATGCTACACTACTCTAATGCAAGCAGTCGATAGAAGAGTATGCGATATTTGGTGATCAGGGGGGGCTTGCCTGGTTACTCTGGCAAGAGAGAGGGGTCGTCAACACCGTAGTCATACTGGGTAGCAGCGGCGTCGGTCTCGGTGTCTAGCGAGAGAAGAGGGGGGGGGAAGAAACAATAAATATTAAGCAAACAGATGCATAGTGATGCATGACATGACAAGTAGCGGTGCTAGGGGTGTCCTAACGCGGTAAGAGGTGGTACCGGTGAAGGGGGGAAACATCCGGGAAAATATCCCCAGTGTTTCGCGTTTTCGGACAGACGAACCGAAGGGGGAAAGTTGCGTGTTCTCTATGCTAGGGATGCATGGCGGACAAACGGGTTGCGTATCCGGATTCGTCTCGTTGTTCTGAGCAACTTTCATGTACAAAGTTTTTTCATCCGAGCAACTGTTTATTTTATATTATTTTTAAAAGAATAAAATCATTTTTAGGATTTATTTAATTATTTTAATTCAACATTATCCAGAATAATGTTTGCTGACATCATCATGACGTGAGCATGACGTCAGCAGTTGACCTGGTCAACCTGACAGGTGGGTCCCGTTCGTCATTCACTGTTTAGTCTAATTAGGGTTTAATTAACTTAACTAGTTTGATTAGATTAATTAAACATGATTAATTTACTTAATTAATTAATTTAATTTTTATTTATTTATTTATTTTAATTCTCTTATTTTTTTCATTTTCGTTCTGGGGCTAGGCCCCACATGTCATTGGCCCATAGGGCCAAACGGGCGCAGGCGAATGGGCGCTGCCTGATCGGGCGCATGCCCGAGGGGCGCTGGGCACACACGGCGTACGCCGGCGCCGGCGGCTAGGGGAGGCAACAGAGGGATGGCCGCGGCGAGGCACTGGCGGCCAGGGCTGCGCGCGGTGGGCGAGGTCGGCGAGGCCAAGGCGTGGGCGCATGCCCGGGAGGGCAGCAGTGGGGCGCGCCGCAGCGGCGGGTGATGCGATGAT